>NW_024117536.1:0-98735 GCF_003073215.2 Triticum urartu | reverse complement strand
TATAATTTTAAATTTTGGCGAAGCCCCTAGTATTCGGAAGACCGAGTTTGGGGCGCTATCCACGCCTAAGCCGGATAAAGCCGACTCCTCGCCCTAAGCGGCATAAGTCTTTAAGGACTCGAAACCTCTCAAACAGCGACCATCTCTCGCCTTATCATGACGGTCAGTTTTAGCTTTCTCTACTAAGGTGCTTAGCCCAGCTGAACCGGGGCACAATCGCAGTAGTTCTCCCAGTGCTACCTTAGCCGATATAACGGAACGTAAGGTACCAAAATGTGGGAGCCGGGCAAACCCAACTATTGACCCAAGACATGATTCGGAGCCGATGCATATAATGCTATAAGTTCGGGGTGCCGCACTTGTGAAAGTGTTCGGACTTCTCACACCATATTGTGGGGTACTTAAGCCCCTGGTGTATTGGCCGTACCACAATGCACGGTTGCAAAGTGTCATTATGAACACATATGTATATATATAAAAAGGAGTAGACTAAAGCTATGCAATGTTTATTCGAAAAGATGCATTGAAGCAAAACGATACAAGTAGTGCGATAAGCAGAAAATGGGACTATTTGACATGTCTCCTCCAAGGGTAAGCTGTGGAATGGTAGTGAAAGCGGGTATTTTGCTCGTTATAGAGACCACCTGAGAGTTCCATGACGTGACGTAGCCTCCGGCCCCTCTGGTCCTTGCATCGTGTGTTCGGCGATTATATCGCCGGACAGGGCTTCCAGAGAATAAAGTCCTGGAAGAGAGAAAAAATAACAAAGTAGGGAGCCCCTAGTGCGGTTGAGCCGCGCTTCGGGGCGTGCTGTAGTCGTGCCCCTCCCGTGTGCCCATGGTATTTTTAATGCGTAATTGTGTACGCGTGGCACATGTGCCGCTATTTGGATGGGGCTGGGGTAGGGGCCACATTGCTATGCGAGATCAGAACATGCCAGGCGGTCCTCTTGCAGATTACTTCGGGCATGCTTGACGGTGTCCGGACGTCTGATCGCCGGACTAGAGAATTGCCTTGATAGGCTGCTTTGCACTTCTGCTGCGAGGGCCACGGTGTGCTCTTCCGTTCGGAGCGAGCGCTCTATGTTTCCATTGACTGTGATGACCCCCCGAGGTCCTGGCATCTTGAGCTTGAGGTATGCATAGTGCGGCACCGCATTGAATTTTGCAAATGCGGTTCGCCTGAGCAGTGCATGGTAGCCACTGTGGAACGGGACTATATCGAAGATTAATTCCTCGCTCCGAAAATTATCCGGGGATCCGAAGACCACTTCCAGTGTGACTGAGCCTGTGCAATGTGCCTCTACACCTGGTATGACGCCTTTAAAGGTCGTTTTTGTGGGTTTAATCCTTGAGGGGTCTATGCCCATTTTGCGCACTGTGTCCTGGTAAAGCAGGTTTAGGCTGCTGCCGCCATCCATAAGGACTCGAGTGATGTGGAATCCATCAATAATTGGGTCTAGGACCAATGCGGCAAATCCGCCATGGCGGATACTAGTAGGGTGGTCCCTGTGATCGAAGGTGATCGGACAGGAGGACCATGGGTTGAACTTTGGGGCGACCGACTCCAACGCGTATACGTCCCTTAACGCACGCTTCCGCTCCCTCTTGGGGATGTGGGTTGCGTATATCATGTTCACTGTCTGCACTTGTGGGGGAAACCCCTTTTGTCCTATGGTGTTCAGCGGTCGGGGCTCCTCCTCATCATCGCTATGTAGCCCCTTGTCTTTGTTTTCGGTATTTAACTTGTCGGCCTGCTTGAACACCCAACAATCCCTGTTGGTGTGGTTGGTTGGCTTGTCGAGGGTGCCATGTATTTGACACGAGCGATCGAGTATACGGTCCAAACTGGATGGGCCCAGAGTACTTCGTTTAAATGGCTTCTTCCGCTGACCGGGCTTGGAGCCTCTGAATCTGGCATTTACTGTCGTATCCTTTGTATTTTTATCATTGCTGCCGCGCTTATGTTTGTGGCGACGTGACCTGCCGTTGCCGTCCTTGGTATCCGGAGTACCAGAGTTCTTTGATATGTTATTGCTGCGAGCCAGCCAGCTGTCCCCTCCCACACAAAAGCGGGTCATGAGCGTCGTGAAGGCTGCCATGGATTTCGGCTTTTCCTGGCCAAGGTGCCAAGCAAGCCATTCGTCACGGATGTTGTGCTTGAAAGCTGCTAGGGCCTCTGCATCCGGACAGTCGACGATTTGGTTTTTCTTCCTTAGGAACCATGTCCGGAATTGCCTGGACGATTCTTCTGGCAGTTGAATTATATGTCTCAAGTCGTCGGCATCTGGTGGTCGCACATAAGTGCCCTGGAAGTTGTCAAGGAATGCGGCTTCCAGATCCTCCCAACAGCCAATGGATTCTGCTGGCAGGCTATTGAGCCAATGCCGAGCTGGTCCTTTAAGTTTGAGTGGGAGGTACTTGATGGCGTGTAGATCATCACCACGGGCCATGTGGATATGCAGGAGGTAGTCCTCAATCCATACCGCAGGATCTGTTGTACCATCGTATGATTCAATATTTACGGGTTTGAAACCCTTTGGGATTTGATGATCCAATACTTCATCCGTGAAGCATAGGGGGTGTGCGGCGCCTCTGTACTGGGCTATATCATGACGCAGCTCGAATGAATCTTGTCTGCTGTGTTCGGCCCGGCCGGATTTACTTTTACTGTATCCGGCGTGACAGTTATTGTCTCATGCGGTGGGGCGACCTCGCGATCCGTAGATCGATCTTGCTTGCTTTGCTTTGTCCTCCAATATGTCTCACAGGTCCAGCGCATTTCCTCGTACCTTCGTATTTTTTGATTGGCGCCGGGGTGCGGCTTGAGCTGTGGGCCGAGAGGCCTCTCTGTCGCAGCCACGTGGTGGTCGATCAGCTGCATCATACACTGGGGATGTTGGTTTTAGTGCTTCCTCCTCTAATCGGGGTAGCAACCTGCGTTTTGGGTAACCCTTGGAGGGGCGTTCGAGTTCATATTCCTCGGCAGCAAGGACTTCAGTCCATCTGTCAGCTAGCAGGTCTTGATCAGCTCTAAGCTACTGCTGCTTTTTCTTAAGGCTGCTTGCCGTGGCCATACGCTCTTGCTCGACGGGATCCTCAGGCACGACAAATTCGTCATCGTCGAGGCTTGCCTCGTCTTCGGAGGGAGGCATGTAATTATCGTCCTCTGCCTCTCTGTCTGCCGCTCTCTCATGAGGGCTGGCTTCTCCATCCTCCTGTGCTGAATCTTGCTGGATGGGGTTGTATTCGGCACTGTCGGGGGTGTTATTATCTCCTGTGCCGGAATCACCGTTTTTGCTTTGGCAGGACTTAGAGCGGCGCCGCTGACGCTGGCGCTTAGGTTGCTACTTGGAGGGGTCATCCTCCACTGTTGCGTCACCATTTCCTTCTTTGGGTGTGTCCACCATGTATATGTCATACGACGAGGTGGCTTTCCAGTGCCCTATAGGCGCTGGTTCCTATTCGTCTCCTGCATCGTCGTCCATATCGTCGATGTCTTCGGAGTCGAAGTCGAGCATGTCAGTCAAGTCATCAACAGTGGCTATGAAGTGGGTGGTGGGTGGGAGTCGAATTTCTTCGTCGTCCGCATCCCAATCCTGGCGGTTATAATCCGGCCAGGACTCTCCTAACAAAGAGAGAGACCTTAGTGAATTCAGTATGTCGTCGAAGGGCGAGTGCTGAAAGATATCCGTGGCGTCAAACTCCATGATCGGCGCCCAATCAGATTCGATTGGCAGGGGCGCGGGCGGCTCGGAGTCCGGAAGGGAGTCCAGCAATTTGGAGTCACGGACCTCGCGAGGGGTATCCGGCTCGATCGCCGTTGAGACTGCGGCCTCCATGGCGGGGCCCAACCACCCGTCCATGGATGGCGCGATTGGCTCCGAATTGAAGGTCGGAGCGGTCGCAGGTGCGACTTCCAGAACATCGTCTGGCGGCAGAGCTAAATCATGCCCATCGTGACAGTGGGGCGCACTCGGCAAAGGCTCGAATCCGTCGAAGATCAAGTCTCTGTGGATATCGGCCGTGTAGTTTAAGCTTCCAAACCTGACCTGGTGTCCAGGGGCGTAGCTTTCAATCTGCTCCAGATGGCCAAGCGAATTGGCCCGCAGTGCAAAGCCACCGAATAAAAAAATCTGTCCGGGGAGAAAAGTCTCACCCTGGAACGCATCGCTAATGATGATCGAAGGAGCCATCAAGCCTGACGGTGACGACATAGAGGAGCTCTCAATGAAAGCACCAATGTCGGTGTCAAAACCGGCGGATCTCGGGTAGGGGGTCCCAAACTGTGCGTCTAGGCGGATGGTAATAGGAGACAAGGGACACGATGTTTTTACCCAGGTTCGGGCCCTCTCGATGGAGGTAAAACCCTACTCCTGCTTGATTAATATTGATGATATGGGTAGTACAAGAGTAGATCTACCACGAGATCAGAGAGGCTAAACCCTAGAAGCTAGCCTATGGTATGATTGTTGTGATTGTGTCCTATGGACTAAACCCTCCGGTTTATATAGACACCGGAGGGGGCTAGGGTTACACAGAGTCAGTTACAATGGGAGGAGATCTACATATCCGTATTGCCAAGCTTTCCTTCCATGCCAAGGAGAGTCCCATCCAGACACGGGACGAAGTCTTCAGTCTTGTATCTTCATAGTCCAACAGTCCGGCCAAAGGTCATAGTCCGGCTATCCGGATACCCCCTAATCTAGGACTCCCTCAGAGCGCTACTGCTAACTTTGTTCCCCTTGCTACTGCTAGTTTTATTAGTTTCTGGTGTTTTTCTGCATATTTGTTTTGTATTTGAATAGGCTTTATACAATAATCTTTAGCATATCATACACATACAAATGTAATCATAGCATATACATACAAATAGTCTCATCAAATCATGTCATCATCACAATCATCATCCAACACAAAGTGGTCTCTCGTCATCATCTGTAAAATAGCGATACAAGTCTCGATTACTTGCAACTACATCGTCATCCATCTAAACAATGATATACGCGAGAAGAGCTATCACTTTGAGTAAGAGTGGAACTATGCAGTACATGAGTTCGTATCCCTCTCTCGCATTAGCGTGAACCTAAACTAACTACTGGCTGTCGCTCGGAAACCGGAAACCGATACACCTGGGCCTGACATTCCGGCCACTCGTCGTATACTCCCGGCGTAGAACTTCTTTGCCATCGATGATCTATACACCTGCATCATCACATGAGTCGATGATATGCAACATATATAGTTGAGCAATAGAAAGAGACAGACTTGGCAAAAATAGAAGCAACATATCATAAGCATAAATAACTAAGTTCATTGTACCCAAAATGCCCTAACTAGAGTGATCTTTGCTAGTCGAGGAGGACGGTTTAATTACATCACAAATAAAGTTTCGTCGTGCATAACTCAAAGTTTCATCATACAGATAGTATGTACTAAACGGACACATTGTCATATATCGACAATCACTCCAACATGTCGTGACGTCCATCCAAGTCAGGGAGATAGTCCCCGAGCTTAGTGAAAGGCTTCAGGTCGAGACGCTGAGTGGCTATGCGTGTTCGGACGTCTCCTCGCGACATTTCTCCTTCTTCGTAGAACATCCCTATTTTTCCGACGACCTCCTTCATGATGATTTGGGAAAGTTCGCGCTGGATGTGATAGAACTCACCTCGAAGTCGATGATCCTCGATATCTCCTAAGTTCTTTGCCCATTGCAAAATATGAACAACGCCAGATCTAGGTGACATGCGAAGGTTCTGGTGATCCCGTCTGTACTCCAGCATGTGGTGTAGTACATAGAATCCATCATTACACTACTAGGGAAAAGCCTAGCAGCAGCGAGGGTTTTGGGCCTCTCAGTAGCGCGGGTGCCGGTGCTACTAATAAGGCGCTACAGCTAACGTATAGCAGTAACGCCTGTTGTCCCACGCTACTGCAATACATGAATAGCTGTAGCACTCTTTGGGAAAGGGTGCTACTGATATTATCTGCAGCCCTGTTTGCTGGGACGCGCTACTCGTAAGGAGGTGCTACTGCTAAATTTCCCCCCTCGCTGCTACTAGTTTATTTATTAGTTTTTTTCCTGCATATTTGTTTTGTATTTGTTCTGTATTTGAATAGGCTTTATACAATAATCTTTAGCATATCATACATATACAAATGTATTCATAGCATATACATACAATTAGTCTCATCAAATCATGTCATCATCATAATCATCATCCAACACAAAGTGGTCTCTCGTCATCATCTCGAAAATAGCGATACAAGTCTCGATTACTTGCAAATACATCGTCATCCATCTAAACAATGATATACACGATAAGAGCTATCACTTTGAGAACATGAGTTCGTATCTCTCTCTCGCATTAGCGTGAACCTAAACTAACTACTGCCTGTCGCTCGGAAACCGGAAACCGGTACACCTGGGCGGCCTGACACTCCGGCCACTTTTCGTATATATACTTCTGGCATAGCACTTCTTCGCCATCTATGATCTATGCACCTGCATCATCACATGAGTCAATGATATGCAACATATATAGTTGAGCAACAGAAAGAGACAGACTTGGCAAAAATAGAAACAACATATCATAAGCATAAATAACAAAGTTCATCGTACCCCAAAATGCCCTAACTAGAGTGATTTTCGCTAGTCGAGGAGGAGGACGGTTTAATTACATCACAAATAAAGTTTCACCATGCATAACTCAACGGTGCCGAGCCCTGAGGACGTCACGCTCCTGCCGGACGGTGAACTCCGCCAAGGGGTCTGCGATGCCCAAACTCGCGGCTTCGGCGTCCTCCTTGGCCCATTTGGACCTCTTTCCGCCGTAACTACGGCTTCCGAGGTGGTGGCTCCCAAAGTTCCTCTCTTGAAGCCCCTTCATGTACTTAGACTTTTTTTTGGCATCTTCGGCCTCGCAAGCCTCCTTGAATATTTGAAACTGCTCTTCCGTGATTGTCGGATTATCCTTTACAATCTTGGAGTAGGGTTCCTTCTTGTCGATGATCCTTGCTTTCACTCGATTTTTCCAGGCGGCCAACGCGTCGCGAAACTTGGTCATGGCATGTTTGTTTATCTTCTTCATTGCCAGGTCCTCATCTGGATCTTTATAATCATTCTCATTCCGGCCCGGGAACAAGAATATCTGGTGAAACTTCTTTAGGAGGGAGCCCCTCATATTTTCTATCTTCTGTAGTTTCTCATCGTTGATGGTGGCGGTTGTCTGTACGATGCAGCCTATTTGATTGTCGTAGCATCGACGCGGTTTCCTCGGGCGCCGTTGGCTCAAAATTGCCGTCGTCCACCTTCGTGACCACCACTCTAGTAGTCCTGAGTTTGTTAGGAACCCGTTGCCTCTTTGCTTTTGGTTCTACACCGGCTCCGCTCCCCGAGGCAGCGCCGGTCTCAGTCTCAGTGCCGGTCTCGATGCCGGTCTGAGTCTGAGCGCCGGTCTCAGTCTCAGCACCGGTCTGCGTGTCGGTCTTAGTACCCGATGCCATCGGTGGGCCCAGCAATAACATCGGTTGACCGTCGGTAAGGCTAAGAAATTT
Organism: Triticum urartu; assembly: GCF_003073215.2. Lineage (NCBI taxonomy): Eukaryota > Viridiplantae > Streptophyta > Magnoliopsida > Poales > Poaceae > Triticum > Triticum urartu. The sequence goes on along the minus strand of NW_024117536.1, from coordinate 91,176 downwards.
GTCTGCCGCCCGGTAGGCATCGCCGCAATCACCAGAACCCTGTCCTTCATCGTTGCTAGCCATGTTTCCTATGATTAAATCTAGTCAATTAATTCTAGACCTAACAAAGTGAATAATGACATAAAAAGGCCTATTGTTTTGCAGGAATGTTGACTCCTTCCTGGTGCGGCAAATCACGGGCACTCGATATGTCCTAGTTTGTAGCACAAGTCATACCGAAATTCATGGAAAATTTCGGCATGACCTTTGCTAAAAAGTGGACAAATCGAGAACCTGAAATTTGCCGGAAAAGAAATGAATCAACATTCCGGCAAAACATAGGCCACTAAGCATCATTCCCTGGAAACAGTGTCCAAATATACACGAGCAACCACATGTCCAAATTTCGCAAGCTAATTCAAAAACAAAGTGTAGAAGAAAATTCATTTAACTACTAATAGAACAAAATTCAGTTAACTTTAGTGCTCTATAATGATGAAAGGAAAAAAAATTCAGTTAACTACTAATTTCATTCATTTAGGTTATTCATTTAACATCACCTAATTAACCTACTGTACCACTAGTACTAGCAGCACTACTAACCTAATTAACCTAGCAAAACTCTAGTGCCCTAACTGAAAAACATCTAATTAACATCTACTAGTACCACTATTGCCCTAACCTAATTAACATCTACTAGTATCACTATATACTATACAAGCAGCGTCTATACTAATTAAACCCTACTACCGTAACTAACTTTTGCTCTACTAATTTTGCTCTACTAATTTTTTCTCTAAAATGCAGAGAGAGATGAGTGGGGGGAGGGGTGGGGGACTTACAGAGAGGGGAGAGAGGGCGGGCTCGGGCACGGGCAACGGTGGTCCTGGGCGGGCTCGGGCGGCGGTGAGGTGGAGGGCGCCAACGGTGACGTCGAGGGAGGCCTCGGGCGGCGGCGGTGAGGCTGTGGGCGGCCTCGGGCGGCGGCGGTGAGGATGACGGCGGCCTCGGGGGGAGACGGTGAGGTTGCGGGCGTCCACGGCGGCAGGATATGGCGGCGAAGTGGGCGACGGCGAATTGGGGAGACGGCGGCGAGGGCGAGGGATTTGGGGAAGAAGTGGTGGCCGGGGGGTGGGGGGAAACCGCTGTTTAAGTGAAACGTAACGGTAGCGAGTTTCCGGAAACGCGCTATAGCTATGTTAGCTATAGCGCATTTACTGAAACCCGCTACTGATATTCCTTTCTCCTTTTTTTCCTTTTTTGTTTTATTTTTCTTTACATTTTATTTTTTTCCTTTCTCCTTTTTCTATTTCTTTCATTTTCATTTACTTTTCTACTTGTTTTTCACTTTATTTTATTTCCATTAGCAGCAGCGCCTTACACGTAAGCGCGCTACAGCTAAGGAGCGTAGCAGTAGCGCTGGGCCAGTATACGCGCTACTGCTAGGTTGGGCTAGCCATGTGCGCCCAGTTCAAACATAGCAACAGCGCTTTTCGCCAGTACGCGCTACTGCAAAAGTCGTAGAAGTAGCGCGGTTTATTTACGCGCGCTGCTACTAATTAGCAGTAGCGTTTGATTTTGTACAGCGCTACTGGTAACTTTCTGTGTATAAGGTTTTCCCTAGTAGTGTTAAGAGAATCACTCGGTTGCTGGATGTAGCAGAAGTTGGTATTATGGCCGAAGGCGGGCCTGTCGTCCCTTTTCTTCTTGTCCATGACCTCTCCCCCCGTGCGCCATAGTAAAACATAGCACTGTCGAGAACAGACTTGATGTGGGTGCAATTATTTTTGTTAATGTTCTTCGATGAGTCCAAGTAAAGAGCATGGGAGTATCGGGGGTAGAGGATGATGAGGATGGCGCGCCCGCCGCTGCACAAGATAAGTACACCTCAAATTAATTAGCCTCCACCGTGCAAATGAATGATTGAAATCGAAGGAAGGATATCCGTGCGGATGACTTGCAGGGGATGATAAGGCACGAGAATTGCCTCCTTGTCCTTATTGGCGAGCATGAAATTGACGATGTATTCCCTCGTGTATTCACGGTGCTTTGCGCAGACTCCCAAGAAGCCCTCGAGCATGAAGTACGGGTCAGCGACACAGATATGAGGTATCTGCTCAACCCCGATGCGGTAGTTCATGTGTAAGGCATAAAGGCGGACAAACGTAAAATCCAGCTTCTTCAAGTGAAACATGTCGAAGATGTAATCGAATCGAAGGAAGAACTTCTCCACGGGGAATGTGTCGACGTACGACAATTGTCGCGGCATGTTAACCACGTAGAGTGGGTATCCTGGATTTTTTGAGGCGATGAGGCCTTTCTCTATCCGCAGCACATCGTCATGAAGTCTCCTTAAATCGCCAAATCTGTCCCCTAGCACTGCTTTCGGTAGGATTGGTTGACCGGGGATATGCCATTTTGCCGCACCGGGGATATCTATACGGTCTTGAACCCGAGGCTGCATAGGTGGCTGGATCATAGAAGCAGCTTTTTTGCCTTTCCTCGGTCTCTTCCTAGACTTCTTTACTACCGGAAGGTTGTCCATAATACGTTCAGACTCCGGAGGCGGCAATTCAGGTACCGACTCATGACGCTCATCCTCATCTAAGTAGGCTCCAGTATTGACATACTATTGAGTGTCATCGTCATCCTCATCCTCATCTATGGCGACGTCACCAGTGATTAATGGAGCCTCTTCCTCACCCCCTCCGCTATCACCCAGCACGACAGCCAATGCTAATTGGGTAGGTGAGGTGTTGATGTTCATACCTAACTGCGTGCTCGTGGGTGTGCTCCCGGCCGCCTCCAGACGAAGCAGACTCTTTGGCCACAACAGGACCCACCCATTGCAAGAATCACCAAGCCGCCGCGGGGTCTCGTCGTCATCCCCCACTAGTACCAGAGGAACCAAATTCTCGTGGCCCGGTTCGACACTAGCCACGAAAACCTTGAAGACGTCTGGGGGGATCGGCCGGCTGTGGAACAATGGTTCCTTTGTCTCCATTATCGTCGCCTTCCCCACGTCCACCTTCTGGTCGCCGATGGTGTACAATATGGTGCACGGGGTTACGTCGGCCTACAAAGAAAAGTCTGCGACGTGAGACATCTGAAAGGCAACAAAAACGGGAGATTATACATTTATTGAAGGGGGCCGGTGTGACAGATACCGTGAGGGCGTCGAGCTGAGCCAAAGACGAAGCACCGCCGAGCACGTCCGATGCCGGAGCCGGTGCGGGAGCAGGTGCGGGAGCATGTGCAGGAGCCGGTGTGGGAGCAGGTGCAGGAGCCGGTGCGGGAGCAGGTGCAGCTGTAGGTGCTGGTGCAACGCTAGTCGAGCTGCTCCCGAAGAAGTCAGCAAGGGGAAAGTCCGCTGCATTTTTTTTGGATTTTGCCTGCTCCAATTGAAAATGGCCGGAACCAAGGTAGTAGACATATCTACAATCACCTATTTTGCGGCAGCTACCACTATTGCGACTGTCTCAGATGATTTCTTCTCAACCGCAATCTCAACCTTCTTGTCGATGTTTTCTTCAGTTAACCTCCGTCTTTCCTTTCTCTCCTTCGTGGTCTCACGGTAGTACTTCTATGTGGCACCGTCTCCGACATCCTGCACACGTCCATACGACGGTCGAGTCTCCACCGGGAGTCCTTTCAATATGTTCAACGCCCAGTTGAATTGAGTGTCCCATTGGGCCTCGCCAACGCCTCAGACGGCGAGTCGCTTTCGACCGCAATCCTGTTCTGCTCTCTCTGCAAAAGGCACAAGGATCGTTTACAAATATGACTAACGTGCAGTCGAATTGATCAGAAACTAAAATTACCAGCAGTCTCATGAACTCCGCCGTGACCGCGTTCGTCTCGAAAACCTTCTTCACTGGGTCCCAACGGTGCCGGGCCCTGAGGACGTCACGCTCCTGCGGGATGGTGAACTCCGCCAAGGGGTCTGGGATCCCAGACTCGCGGCTTCCACGTCCTTCTTGGCCCATATGGACCTCTTCCCACCGTAACCACGGCTTCCGAGGTGGTGGCACCCAATGTTCCTCGGTTGAAGCCCCTTCATGTACTTCGACTTTTTTTTGGCAGCTTCGGCCTCGCAAGCCGCCTTGAATATTTGAAAGTGCTCTGTTGTGATTGTCGGATTATCCTTTACAATCTCAGAGTAGGGTTCCTTTTTGTTGACGATCCGATATTTCACCCTTGATTTCCAGGCGGCCAACGCGTCGCTAAACTTGGTCATGGCGTGTTTGTTTATCTTCTTCATTGCTCTAAAATGCAGAGAGAGAGGAGTGGTGGGGGCTTACAGAAAGGGGAGAGACAGTGGCAGGGAGGTGCTCGGCGACGGAGGCAGGGTGGGGAGGGCGGGCTCGGGCACGGGTAGTGGCGGTCCTGGGCAGGCTCGGGCGGCGGTGAGGTCAAGGGCCATCGCGGTGAGGTCGAGGGCGGCCTCGGGCGGTGGCAGTTAGGCTGAGGGCGGCCTCGGGCGGCAGCGGTGAGGATGAGGGCGGCCTCGGGGGGAGACGGTGAGGTTGCTGGCATCCACGCTGGTAGGAGACAGCGGCGAAGTGGGGTGACGGCGAATTGGGGAGACGACGGCGAAGTGGGGCGAGGGATTTGGGGGAGAATTGGCGGCCGGGGGGAGGGAATCCGATGGTTAAGTGAAACATAACGGTAGCGCGTTTCTGAAAACGCGCTATAGCTAAGTTAGCTACAGCGCGTTTTCAGAAATGCGCTACTGCTATGCCTTTCTCCTTTTTTCATTTATTTTTCTTTACATTTTTTTCCTTTCTCCTTTTTGTATTTATTTCATTTTCATTTACTTTTCTACTTGTTTTTCATTTTATTTTATTTTTGTTAGCAGTAGCGCCTTACACATAAACGCGCTGCTACAACAATATTAGCGGCAGCACTGTTTCTAAAAGAGCGCTACTACTGTGTAGCCTATCGGCTTAGTGGTGGAAATTTTAGTAGTAGCTCTTTTACAATGGCACGCGCTGCTGCTATATATGTATCTGCAGCGCGGTTATTCCGCGCATGCTACTGTTGTATAGCAGTAGCGCGCTTTTTTAACAAGCGCTACTGCTAAAGTTCTGTGTATAAGGTTTTCCCTAGTAGTGTTAGTTTTCTTGATTTGCAAACCAAGAAAGAACTTGATTTCACTCATCATAGACATCTCAAACTTCTTCGACATTAGCTTCCCAAACTTTTCACTAAAATGAGGGTTAGTTGAACCAAATATCATAGCATCAACATAAATTTGGCACACAAATAATTCGCCATTAATCCTTTTAGTAAAAAGAGTAGAATATATCTTTCCAATCTCAAAGCCTTTCTCAATAAGGAACTTGGTCAAGCATTTGTACCATGCTCTAGGAGCTTGTGTAAGACCATAGAGAGCTTTGTGAAGTTTGTAAACATGGTCGGGTTTCGTAGGATTGACAAAGCCGGGAGGTTGTTTAACATACACTTCCTCCTCAATTTCACCATTTATAAAAAGCACTTTTAATGTACATTTGGTACAAGGTGATATCATGGTGATTTGCATAGGCAAGTCAGATGCAGATGGATTCAAGTCTAGCAACGGGGGCATATGTCTCACCATAGTCCATACCTTCGACTTGAGTGTAGCCTTGGGCGACGAGACGTGCTTTGTTGCGAACGACTTGTCCATCTTCGTGTTTCTTATTGCGAAACACCCATTTGGTACCAATGATGTTGTGGTTGTTGTCGTGCTTCTCGATCAATGTCCACACTTGGTTTCTCTCAAAGTTGTGTAGCTCTTTGATACGTCCATTTTGCATCATGCTTTTATATCGATATTTATTGCATTATGGGCTGTTATTACACATTATGTCACAATACTTATGCCTATTCTCTCTTATTTTACAAGGTTTACATAAAGAGGGAGAATGCCGGGAGCTGGAATTCTGGGCTGGAAAAGGAGCAAATATTAGAGACATATTCTGCACAACCCCAAAAGTCCTGAAACTCCATGAAAGTCATTTTTGGAAATAATAAAAAATATTGAGCGGAAGAAGTTCACCAGAGGGGGGCCCACCTGGCCACGAGGGTGGGGGGCGCGCCCTACCCCCCAGGGCGCACCCCCCTGCCTCGTGGGCCCCCTGTTGGCTCTCCTATGGCCATCTTCTGCTATATGAGGTCTTTCATCGAGGAAAAAATCATAAGCAACCTTTCGGGATGAGACTCCGCCGCCATGAGGCGGAACCTTGGCGGAACCAATCTAGGGCTCCGACAGAGCTGTTGTGCCGGGGACACTTCCCTCCGGGAGGGGGAAATCATCACCATCATCATCACCAACGCTCCTCTCATCGGGAGAGGGCAATCTCCATCAACATCTTCACCAGCACCATCTCCTCTCAAAACCCTAGTTCATCTCTTGTATCCAATTCTTGTCTCTAAGTCCGGGATTGGTACTAGTAGGTTGCTAGTAGTGTTGATTACTCCCTGTAGGTGATGCTAGTTGCTTTATTTGGTGGAAGATCATATGTTCAGATCCTTTATGCATATTAATACCCCTCTGATTATGAACATGAATATGCTTTGTGAGTAGTTACATTTGTTCCTGAGGACATGGGAGAAGTCTTGCTATTAGTAGTCATGTGAATTTGGTATTCGTTCAATATTTTGATGAGATGTATGTTGTCTAGCCTCTAGTTGTGTTCTGTGAACGTAGACTACATAACACTTCACCATTATTTGGGCCTAGAGGAAGGCATTGGGAAGTAATAAGTAGATGATGAGTTGCTAGAGTGACAGAAGCTTAAACCCTAGTTCATCTCTTGTATCCAATTCTTGTCTCTAAGTCCGGGATTGGTACAAAAGTAGGTTGCTAGTAGTGTTGATTACTCCTTGTAGTTGATGCTAGTTGGTTTATTTGGTGGAAGATCATATGTTCAGATCCTTTATGCATATTAATACCCCTTCTGATTATGAACATGAATATGCTTTGTGAGTAGTTACGTTTGTTCCTGAGGACATGGGAGAAGTCTTGCTATTAGTAGTCATGTGAATTTGGTATTCGTTCGATATTTTGATGAGATGTATGTTGTCTCCTCTAGTGGTGTTATGTGAACGTCGACTACTAACACTTCACCATTATTTGGGCCTAGAGGAAGGCATTGGGGAAGTAATAAGTAGATGATGGGTTGCTGGAGTAACAGAAGCTTAAACCCTAGTTTATGCGTTGCGTCGTAAGTGGCTGATTTGGATCCATATGTTTCATGCTATGGTTAGCTTTACCTTAATACTTTTGTTGTAGTTGCGGATGATTGCAATAGAGGTTAATCATAAGTGGGATGCTTGTTCAAGTAAGAACAGCACCCAAGCAACGGTCCACCCACATATCAAATTATCAAAGTACCGAACGCGAATCATATGAACATGATGAAAACCAGCTTGACGATATTCCCATGTGTCCTCGGGAGCGCTTTTCCTTATATAAGAGTTTGTCCAGGCTTGTCCTTTGCTACAAAAAGGATTGGGCCACCTTGCTGCACTTTATTTACTTTTGTTACTTGTTGCTCGTTACAAATTATCTTATCACAAAACTATCTGTTACCACTTATTTCAGTACTTGCAGAGAATACCTTGCTGAAAACCGCTTATCATTTCCTTCTGCTCCTCATTGGGTTCGACACTCTTACTTATCGAAAGGACTACGATAGATCCCGTATACTTGTGGGTCATCAAGAATCTTTTCTGGCGCCATTGCCGGGGAGTGAAGCGCCTTTGGTAGGTGGAATTTGGTAAGGAATAATTTATATAGTGTGCTGAAATTTACGGTCACTTGTTACTATGAGTGCCGGTCGGGGACGAGCGATGGTCTTTTCCTACCAATCTATCCCCCTCGGAGCATGCGCGTAGTGCTTTGGTTTTTGATGGCTTGTAGATTTTTGCAATAAGTATATGAGTTCTTTATGACTAATGTTGAGTCCATGGATTATACGCACTCTCACCCTTCCATCATTGCTAGCCACTTCGGTACCGTGCATTGCCCTTTCTCACATTGAGAGTTGGTGCAAACTTCGCCGGTGCATCCAAACCCCGTGATATGATACACTCTTTCACACATAAACCTCCTTATATCTTCCTCAAAACAGCCACCATACCTACCTATTATGGCATTTCCATATCCATTCCGAGATATATTGCCATGCAACTTTCCACCATTCCGTTTATCATGACACATTCGTCATTGTCATATTGCTTAGCATGATCATGTGGTTGACATAGTATTTGCGGCAAAGCCACCGTTCATAATTCTTTCATACATGTCACTCTTGATTCATTGCATATCCCGGTACACCGCCGGAGGCATTCATATAGAGTCATACTTTGTTTTAGTATCGAGTTGTAATCATTGAGTTGTAAATAAATAGAAGTGTGATGATCATCATTCAATAGAGCATTGTCCCAACAAAAAAGGCCAAAAAGAAAAAAGGCCAAAAAAAAGAAGAAAAAAGGGGCAATGCTACTATCCTTTTTTTCCACACTTGTGCTTCAAAGTAGCACCATGTTCTTCATGATAGAGAGTCTCTTGTTTTGTCACTTTCATTTACTAGTGGGAACTTTTCATTATATAACTTGGCTTGTATATTCCAACAATGGGCCTCCTCAAGTGCCCTAGGTCTTCGTGAGCAAGCAAGTTGGATGCACACCCACTTAGTTTCTTTTGTTGAGCTTTCATACATTTATAGCTCTAGTGCATCCGTTGCATGGCAATCCCTACTCCTTGCATCAACATCAATCAATGGGCATCTCCTTAGCCCATTGATTAGCCTCGTTGATGTGAGACTTTCTCCTTTTTTGTCTTCTCCACATAACCCCCATCATCATATTCTATTCCACCCATAGTGCTATATCCATGGCTCGCGCTCATGTATTGCGTGAAGGTTTATAAGTTTGAGATTACTAAAGTATGAAACAATTGCTTGGCTTGTCATCGGGGTTGTGCATGATGAGAGCATTCTTGTGTGACGAAAATGGAGCATGACTAAACTATATGATTTTGTAGGGATGAACTTTCTTTGGCCATGTTATTTTGAGAAGACATAATTGCTTAGTTAGTATGCTTGAAGTATTGTTATTTTTATCTCAATATGAACTTTTGTTTTGAATCTTTCGGATCTGAATATTCATATCATAAGTAAGAAGAATTACAATGAAATTATGCCAACTAGCATTCCACATCAAAAATTATCTTTTTTATCATTTACCTACTCGAGGACGAGCAGGAATTAAGCTTGGGGATGCTTGATACGTCTCCAACGTATCTATAATTTTTTATTGCTCCATGCTATATTATCTACTATTTTCGACAATATTGGGCTTTATTATCCACTTTTATATTATTTTTGGGACTAACCTATTAACCGGAGGCCTAGCCCAGAATTGTGTTTTTTGCCTATTTCGGTGTTTCGAAGAAAAGGAATATCAAACGAAGTCGGAACGGAACGAAATCAACTGGAGTAGTTATTTTTGGAAGGAAAGATACCGGAAAAGCTTCGAGTACACGTCAGGAAAGGAGGGAGGTGTCCACGAGGGTGGGGCCCCCCCCTAGGGCGCACCCCCTGCCTCGTGGCCCCCCCTTCGGTCCACCGACGTACTTCTTTCACCCATATATACCTATGTATCCTAAAACTTCCAGAACGGAGAATAGATCGGGAGTTCCGCTGCCGCAAGCCTCTGTAGCCACCAAAAACCAATCGGGACCCTATTCCGGCACCCTGCCGGAGGGGGGGAACCCTCACCGGTGGCCATCTTCATCATCCCGGCGCTCTCCATGATGAGGAGGGAGTAGTTCACCCTCGGGGCTGAGGGTATGTACCAGTAGCTATGTGTTTGATCTCTCTCTCTCGTGTTCTTGATTTGGCACGATCTTGATGTATCGCGAGCTTTGTTATTATAGTTGGATCTTATGTTGCTTCTCCCCCTCCACTCTCTTGTAATGGATTGAGTTTTCCCTTCTAAGTAATCTTATCGGATTGAGTCTTTAATGATTTGAGAACACTTGATGTATGTCTTGCCGTGCGTATCTGTGGTGACAATGGGATATCACGTGATTCACTTGATGTATGTTTTGGTGATCAACTTGCGGGTTCCACCCATGAACCTATGCATAGGGGTTGGCACACGTTTTCGTCGTGATTCTCCGGTAGAAACGTTGGGGCACGCTTTGAGGTTCTATGTGTTGGTTGAATAGATGAATCTGAGATTGTGTGATGCATATCGTATAATCATACCCATGGACACTTGAGGTGACATTGTAGTATCTAGGTGACATTAGTGTTTTGGTTGATTTGTGTCTTAAGGTGTTATTCTAGTACGAACTCTAGGGCTGTTTGTGGCACTTATAGGAGTAGCCCAACGGATTGATTGGAAAGAATAACTTTGAGGTGGTTTCGTACCCTACCATAATCTCTTCGTTTGTTCCCTGCTATTAGTGACTTTGGAGTGACTCTTTGTTGCATGTTGAGGGATAGTTATATGATCAAATTATGTTATTATTGTTGAGAGAACTTGTACTAGTGAAAGTATGAACCCTAGGCCTTGTTTCCTATCATTGCAATACCGTTTACGCTCACTTTTATCATTAGTTACCTTGCTGTTTTTATATTTTCAGATTACAAAAACCTATATCTACCATCCAACAACGTCTATAAGAAGAAGGTTGCATGGTAGACATCAAGCTCTTTTCTGGCGCCGTTGTCGGGGAGGTGAGTGCTTGAAGGTATATCTTTAGATCTTGCAATCGAGTCTTTTAGTTTCTTGTTTTAGCACTAGTTTAGTTTATAAAAGAAAACTACAAAAAAATGGAATTGAGTTTGTCTCATACACTTCATCTTTTTAATATCTTTCGTGAGTATGATGGAAAGGAAAATTGTGCCAAAGTGTTAGAAGAATAATGCATTAAAATGTTTGGCAGTAAATCTTTGAATGATGAGCATGATTGCAATGTTGTTAGTATGAACTCCTTGAATATCCATAGTACTAATGATGATTGCACTAGTTATGATAAAAATGCCTCCTATAAACATGTCAATTTATGTGGAGTGCATTGGGTTTGTAAGTACACACCAAATAGGGAAGATAGCTATTGCAAGAGGCATAAGTACTTAGAAACCAAATTGTTGCAAGAAAAGCTAGATTAATGTGCTGAAAATTTAATTTTTCTTAGCCATATTTGTGAACTTTGGAATGAACGTGATCATTTTAGTACCCAATGCAAATTGTTTCATGATCGTATCATGTCCAAAAATTGTGATGACTTGATTTCCCTTGCACATCATAATGAACTTAGTTTGCTCTTGGGTTATGAAGAAATTAAAGTATAACTAAGGATATTCCAAAATTTGTCATTGATAAAGTTCTTCATTTTGATCTAGAGAAAATTTATATGTATTGTGCGGTGAATTGTATTGAAAATCCTTATATTGCCAATTGCATAAAGAAAAGAAAACAAATAAAGGATGAAGATATTACTAATGAAAGGGAAGAGACTTCCCAATATCCTCCTATTATTTCTTATGATGAATCAGGTAATGAGGAGGAGCCTTCTATTCAACCAATCTCATTAATAAGGAGCTCCAAAAAGAGGATTGAGCCCACACATGATGTGAAGAAGAAGAAAAGAAAAAGGAAGAGAGGTAAAAAGGTATCTCTCCCAAATAAAGTTGCTCCTATTATTGTTGTGCCTCATGAAAATGTAGGTGATACACTTGATGATGTTCTTGTTATGCCTATTGCTTGTTGTGATGATTATGATTGGGAAGATAATGATACTTCTTATGATCTTGAAAATCTTTTTGGCACTCGCTTGGAAGATTATGATAATAATGTTTGATATACTATTGATGACTATTGAATTCAAATGGAATTTATTGGATAGAATTAAATGCAACTCTGAAGATTGGGATCTCGACGGAGGTAAGGAATCAGGTATGACACCTTAGTTCGATTGTGTTAAATCTTTTATGGATACTGATGTTTTCCGTAAATTTAGCACTAAATATGGACTTGACTCTGAGATAGTAGCTTCATTTTGTGAATCTTTTGCTACTTATGTTGATCTCCCCAAGGAGAAGTGGTTTAAATATCATCCTCCCATAGAAGTAAAAGTAGCTGCACCAACTAAAGTTGAAGAAAAGACTGTCACTTATTATGATCCTATTGTCCCTACTTCTTATGTTGAGAAACCACCTTTCCCTGTTAGAATAAAGGATCATGCTAAAGCTTCAACTGTGGTTCGTAAAACCAATATTAGAACTTATACACCTCCTGAGGAAGTCAAAGTTGAACCTAATATTGCTATTGTTAAAGATCTCTTGTCTGAAAATATTGATGGGCATGTTATTCATTTCTGCGGTGAAACCGCTAGAATTGCCAAACCTTGTGCTAAAGATAAACATAGACCTGTGATAGCCGTGCCTGTTATTTCTGTTAAAATAGGAGATCATTGTTATCATGGCTTATGTGATATGGTTGCTAGTGCTAGTGTTATACCGCATACTTTATACGAAGAAATTAAGCATGAAATTGCACCTACTGAGTTAGAAGGTATTGATGTTACAATTAAACTTGCCAATAGAGATACTATATCAGCAATGGGAATAGTTAGAGATGTTGAAGTCTTGTGTGGGAAAACTAAATATCCTGCTGATTTTCTTGTTCTTGGTTCCCCACAAGATAGACTACGAAAAGAATGTTGTTACTATTGGTTTGGGTGATATGTCTCATGAGTTTAATTTCTCTAAATTTAGTAGACAACATCGTGAAGAAGAATTACCTAGTAAGGATGAAATTATTGGTCTTGTTTCTATTGCCGTACCTCCTAGTGATCCTTTAGAAAAATATTTGCTAGACCATGAAAATGATATGTTTATGAATGAAAGAAGGGAAATAGATGAGGTATTCTTTAAACAGGAACCTATTCTGAAACACAATTTTCCTGTTGAAATCCTAGGGGATCCTCCTCCACCCAAGGGTGATCCCGTGTTTGAGCTTAAATCATTGCCTGATAATCTTAAATATGCTTATCTTGATGAAAAGAAGATATATCCTGTTATTATTAGTGCTAACCTTTCAGAACATGAAGAAGAGAGATTATTGAAAACTCTGAAGAAGCACCGTGCTGCTATTGGATATACTCTTGATTATCTTAAGGGCATTAGTCCCACTCTATGTCAACATAAAATAAAATTGGAGGAAGATGCGAAACCAGTTATTGATCATCAATGACGGCCGAATCCTAAAATGAAAGAAGTGGTAAGGAAAGAAATATTAAAGCTCCTTGAGGCAGGTATAATTTATCCCGTTGCCGATAGTCGGTGGGTAAGTCCTGTCCATTGTGTCCCTAAGAAGGGAGGTATTACTGTTGTTCCTAATGATAAAGATGAATTGATTCCTCAAAGAATTATTACAAGGTATAGGATGGTAATTGATTTCTGCAAATTAAATAAAGCTACTAAGAAAGATCACTACCCCTTACCTTTTATCGATCAAATGCTAGAAAGATTATCTAAACATACACATTTTTTCTTTCTAGATGGTTATTCTGGTTTCTCTCAAATACCTGTGTCGGCCAATGATCAATCAAAGACCACTTTTACATGCCCTTTTGGTACTTTTGCTTATAGACGTATGCCTTTTTGGTTTATGTAATGCACCTACTACCTTTCAAAGATGCATGATGGCTATATTCTCTGACTTTTGTGAAAAGATCTGTGAGGTTTTCATGGACGACTTTTCCATCTGTGGATCCTCTTTTGATGATTGCTTGAGCAACCTTGATTGAGTTCTGTAGAGATGTGAAGAAACTAATCTTGTATTGAATTGGGAGAAGTGCCACTTTATGGTTAATGAAGGTATTGTTTTGGGGCATAAAGTTTCTGAAAGAGGTATTGAAGTTGATAAAGCCAAGGTTGATGCTATTGAGAAGATGCCATGTCCCAAGGACATCAAAGGTATAAGAAGTTTCCTTGGTCACGCCGGGTTTTATAGGAGGTTCATTAAGGACTTCTCAAAAATTTCTCGGTCTCTGACCAATTTATTACAAAAAGATATACCATTTGTCTTTGATGATGATTGTGTAGAAGCATTTGAAATACTTAAGAAAGCATTGATCTCTGCCCCTATTGTTCAGTCACCTGATTGGAATTTACCCTTTGAAATTATGTGTGATGCTAGTTACTATGCTGTAGGTGCTGTTCTAGGGCAAAGAGTTGATAAGAAATTAAATGTTATTCAATATGCTAGTAAGACTCTAGACAATGCTCAAAGAAATTATGCTACTACTGAGAAAGAATTTTTAGCAGTTGTATTTGCTTGTGATAAGTTCAGACCTTATATTGTTGATTCTAAAGTAACTATTCACACTGATCATGCTGCTATTAAATATATTATGGAAAAGAAAGATGCTAAACCTAGACTTATTAGATGGGTTCTCTTGCTACAAGAATTTGATTTGCATATTATTGATAGAAAGGGAGTTGAGAACCCCGTTGCAGACAACTTGTCTAGCTTAGAAAATGTTCTTGATGACCCACTACCTATTGATGATAGCTTTCCTGATGAGCAATTAAATGTCATAAATACTTCTCGTAATACTCCATGGTATGCTGATTATGCTAATTATATTGTTGCAAAATTTATACCACCTAGTTTCACATACCAAACAAAGAAAAAGTTCTTCTATGATTTCAGGCATTACTTTTGGGATGACCCACATCTTTATAAAGAAGGAGTAGATGGTGTTATTAGACGTTGTGTACCTGAGCATGAACAGGAACAGATCCTACGCAAGTGTCACTCCAAAGCTTATGGAGGACACCACGCTGGAGATAGAACTGCACATAAGGTATTACAATCTGGTTTTTATTAGCCTACTCTCTTCAAGGATGCCCGTAAGTTTGTCCTGTCTTGTGATGAATGTCATAGAATTGGTAATATTAGTAGACGTCAAGAAATGCCTATGAATTATTCACTTGTTATTGAACCGTTTGATGTTTGGGGCTTTGATTATATGGGACCTTTTTCTGCCTCTAATGGATATACACATATTTTGGTTGCTGTTGATTACGTTACTAAGTGGGTAGAAGCTATTCCAACTAGTAGTGCTGATCATAACACTTCTATTAAGATGCTTAAAGAAGTCATTTTTCCGAGGTTTGGAGTCCCTAGATATTTAATGACAGATGGTGGTTTACATTTTATTCATGGTGCTTTTGGTAAAATGCTTGCTAACTATGATGTTAATCATAGAATTTCATCTCCTTATCACCCTCAGTCTAGTGGTCAAGTAGAATTGAGTAATAGAGAGCTCAAATTAATTTTGCAAAAGACTGTCAATAGATCTAGAAAGAATTGGTCCAAGAAACTTGATGATGCATTATGGGCCTATAGAACTACATATAAAAATCCAATGGGTATGTCTCCATATAAAATGGTTTATGGAAAAGCATGTCACTTACCTCTCGAACTAGAACATAAGGCATATTGGGCTATTAAAGAGCTCAACTATGATTTCAAACTTGCTGGTGAGAAGTGGTTATTTGATATTAGCTCACTTGATGAATGGAGAACCCAAGCTTATGAGAATGCCAAGTTGTTTAAAGAAAAAGTTAAAAGATGGCATGACAAAAGAATACAAAAGCGTGAGTTTAATGTAGGTGATTATGTATTGCTATACAACTCTCGTTTAAGATTTTTTGCAGGAAAACTTCTATCTAAATGGGAAGGTCCTTACGTTATCGAGGAGGTCTATCGTTCCGGTGCCATAAAAATCAACAACTTCGAAGGCACAAATCCGAAGGTGGTGAACGGTAAAAGAATCAAACATTATATCTCAGGTAATCCCATAAATGTTGAAACCAATGTTATTGAAACTGTAACCCCGGAGGAATACATAAGAGACACTTACAGAACGTTTCAGACTCCGAAAAGGAATAGGTATGTGGTACGGTAAGTAAACCGACTCCAAAACAGTTTTTAAGGCAATATTTCTCCGTTTTGGAATATTTAGAAAAATAGAAAAATAAGAAGCAGTCCGGGAAGGACACGAGGGCTCCACAAGGGTGGAGGGCGCGCCCTACCCTCCTGGGCGCGCCCCCTACCTCGTGGGCACCTCGTGTGCTCTCCAGACTCCGTTTTCTTGCACGATACGTATTTTGGTCGGTAAAAATTCATTATATAATCTCCCGAAGGTTTTGACTCCTGTATCACAGAAATATCCTCTATTTTTGTTTCGAGCTGTTTCTGTAGCAGGTTCGGAGCAAGATGTCATCTCATGATTCCGACGGAGAGAGCTATGTCTCATACCTCATCGCTGACCCAAAGACCTGTGGGGATCTATCTCCTTGTGGTCGAACTACGGATGAGGAGGAGGATGCTTATTTGATGAAGATCAATGATTCAAGTTCCGAGGAGGAGGATATCCCTCTACCTCAACCTGGGGATATGCACGTGAAGTTCAAGAAATCTAGTCTCCCTAAAAGGGCTAAGCTATCTAACAACCGATCTATTCCTTCGCGTTTTCGGACAAAAGCAAAGGAGATTTATGTGACAAGATCTTGAAGCTGGAGTTGGTGGTCGATGATTTAAAGGAGGAAATTGCTCTCCTCAATTACAACATGAAGAAGCGGAAGGCACAATTTACATCACCAACAAATCCGTCATCATCACCTCCGAAGAAGGAGACATAATCACATGGGTATAGGCACTCCCCTTGGCAACTGCCAAGCTTGGGGGAGGTGCCCCGGTATCGTATCACCATCACACTCCTATCTTTACCATTTTTCTTAGTTCGATCCTATTAGTAGTATCTTGATCTAGTAGAATAAAGTTTATGGCATCATCTAGTTTTGAGTTTTGCTTTATGATCTCTCTATGTAATCGAGTCCGTGAGCTATATATAATAAAGATTAGTGTTGGGTCAAGGGCCTGATTACTTTCCTATGATCTTGAGTGGATAAAAGAAAAAAGAAAGAATAAAAAGAAATAAAAGTGATCATATTGATCCTATGGAGAGTAATGACTTCACATATAAAGAGTATGATGATTAAAAGTTGTTGGGAGTTGACAAACATAGCTTTGGTCATCGTTGCAATTAATAGGAAGTAATAAAGAATGAGAGGTTTCACATATAAATATATTATCATGGACATCTTTTATGATTGGGAGCACTCATTAAAATATGACATGCTAAAGAGTTGATGTTGGACAAGGAAGACAACGTAATGGGTTATGTTTTCTTATATCTGAGATAAAGTATATTGTCATGGATCATCCAAGATGTTGAGCTTGCCTTTCCCTCTCATGCTAGCCAAATTCTCAGCACCAAGTAGAGATACTACTTGTGCTTCCAAAACCCTTAAACCAGTTTTGCCATGAGAGTCCACCATACCTACCTATGGATTGAGTAAGATCCTTCAAGTAAGTTGTCATCGGTGCAAGCAATAAAAATTGCTCTCTAAATATGTATGACTTATTAGTGTGGGAGAAAATAAGCTTTATACGATCTTGTGATGTGGAAGAAATAAAAGCGACGGACTGCATAATAAAGTTTCATATCACAAGGGGCAATATAAAGTGACGTTCTTTCGAATTAAGATTTTGTGCATCCAACCATAAAAGAGCATGGCAACCTCTGCTTCCCTCTGCGAAGGGCCTATCTTTTATTATTATCCTCTACCTTATGCAAGAGTCATGGTGATCTTCACCTTTCCTTTTTCATTTTATCCTTTGGCAAGCACAGTATGTTGGAAAGATCATGATAGATATATCTAACTGGATGTATGGGAGCATGAGTTATTATTGTTGACATTACCCTTGAGGTAAAAGGTTGGGAGGCGAAACTATAAGCCCCTATCTTTCTCTGTGTCCGATTAAAACTCTGTAACCACAAGTATTGCGTGAGTGTTAGCAATTATGAAAGACTAAATGATAGTTGAGTATGTGGACTTGCTATAGAGCTCTGACATAGACTCTTTCTGATGTTATGATAAATTGCAATTGCTTCAATGACTGAGATTATAGTTTGTTAGTTCTCAATAAAGTTTATGATTCATACTTTGCATTGTGAATAGATTATTACTTGAGCATAAGAAATCATATGACAACATCTATTTATGTTGCTGTTTTGAGAATAATCATGATGCCTTCATGTCCATATTTTATTTTTATCGACACCTCTACCTCTAAACATGGGGACATATTTATCGTTATCGGCTTCCGCTTGAGGACAAGCGAGGTCTAAGCTTGGGGGAGTTGATACGTACATTTTGCATCATGCTTTTATATCGATACTCATTGCATTATGGGCTGTTATTACACATTATGTCACAATACTTATGCCTATTCTCTCTTATTTTACAAGGTTTACATAAAGAGGGAGAATGCCGGCAGCTGGAATTCTGGGCTGGAAAAGGAGCAAATATTAGAGACCTATTCTTCACAACTCCAAAAGTCCTAAAACTCCACAAAAGTCATTTTTGGAAATAATAAAAAAATATTGAGTGGAAGAAGTTCACCAGAGGGGGGGCCCACCTGGCCACGAGGGTGGGGGCGCGCCCTACCCCCCAGGGCATGCCCCTGCCTCGTGGGCCCCCTGTTGGCTCTCCGATGGCCATCTTCTGCTATATGAGGTCTTTCGTCGAGGAAGAAATCATAAGCAACCTTTCGGGACGAGACTCCGCCGCCACGAGGAGGAACCTTGGCGGAACCAATCTAGGGCTCCGGCAGAGCTGTTCTGCGGGGAACACTTCCCTCCAGGAGGGGGAAATCATCACCATCGTCATCACCAATGCTCCTCTCATCGGGAGAGGGCAATCTCCATCAACATCTTCACTAGCACCATCTCCTCTAAAAACCCTAGTTCATCTCTTGTATCCAATTCTTGTCTCTAAGTCCGGGATTGGTACAAGTAGGTTGCTAGTAGTGTTGATTACTCCTTGTAGTTGATGCTAGTTGGTTTATTTGGTGGAAGATCATATGTTCAGATCCTTTATGCATATTAATACCCCTCTGATTATGAACATGAATATGCTTTGTGAGTAGTTACGTTTGTTCCTGAGGACATGGGAGAAGTCTTGCTATTAGTAGTCATGTGAATTTGGTATTCGTTCGATATTTTGATGAGATGTATGTTGTCTAGCCTCTAGTGGTATTATATGAACGTCGACTACTTAAAACTTCACCATTATTTGGGCCCATAGGAAGGCATTGGGAAGTAATAAGTAGATGATGGGTTGCTGGAGTAACAGAAGCTTAAACCCTAGTTTATGCGTTGCGTCGTAAGTGGCTGATTTGGATCCATATGTTTCATGCTATGGTTAGCTTTACCTTAATACTTTTGTTGTAGTTGCGGATGATTGCAATAGAGGTTAATCATAAGTGGGATGCTTGTTCAAGTAAGAACAGCACCCAAGCAACGGTCCACCCACATATCAAATTATCAAAGTACCGAACGCGAATCATATGAACGTGATGAAAACCAGCTTGACGATATTCCCATGTGTCCTCGGGAGCGCTTTTCCTTATATAAGAGTTTGTCCAGGCTTGTCCTTTGCTACAAAAAGGATTGGGCCACCTTGCTGCACTTTATTTACTTTTGTTACTTGTTGCTCGTTACAAATTATCTTATCACAAAACTATCTGTTACCACTTATTTCAGTACTTGCAGAGAATACCTTGCTGAAAACCGCTTATCATTTCCTTCTGCTCCTCATTGGGTTCGACACTCTTACTTATCGAAAGGACTACGATAGATCCCCTATACTTGTGGGTCATCACTCTTCATGCATGGCATTTATCCACTCCGGATATTCCAATGCTTCTTCAACCTTAATAGGTTCAATGCTAGAGATGAATGAATAATGTTCACAAACATTAGCCAAACGAGTTTTAGAGCGAGTGATTCTCCCGGTTTGGATATCATTGAAGATTTGTTCGACAGGATGGTCTCTTGATACTCTTGCTCGAACTCATGAGAGCTTTTTCTTGGGTCGGGGTGGAACATCTTCATCATCTTGTCCTTCTTCTTGGCCTTCTTCATCGCTGACGTTGTCGTTCTCTTGTCGTGGTGGAGAAGGAGGTTGATGAGGTTCATCTTGGTGTACTTCCTCGTTTTCTTCAGCTTGGTGTGTCCCACTTGTGATGCTTCCATGTCAACTCTTGGTTCACCTTGTCGTGAGGTAGAAGCTTCCACTTGGATGGACGAGGTACTCTCCTTTACCTCCGTTGGAGAAATCTCGCCAATAGACAGGTCTTGGATTGCTTCCAAATGATCTTTGTATCCTACATCAATTGGCAATTGCTCTACTTGCGAGTCGTTAGAGTCATCGAACTTCACATCTACCGTCTCTTCAACCTTTCAGGTGAAATTATTGTACACACAGTAGGTGTGAGAGTTTGAGCCATAACCAAGTAGGAAACCCTCATGAGATTTAGGAGCAAATTTAGAACGATGATGCTTATCAAGAATCTAACTTTTTGAGCCGAATACTCGAAAGTATCCAACTTGTGGTTTGTTACCGGTGAGGAGCTCGTATGCCGTCTTGCCGAGTAGATTGTGAAGATACAAGCGATTTGTTGCATGACAAGTCGTCTCAACCGCTTCTGCCCAAAATTGTTTTGGAGTCTTGTACTCATGAAGCATCATTCTCGCCATCTCAATAAGAGTTCGGTTCTTCCTCTCAACAACTCCATTTTATTGAGGTGTGTACGTAGCTGAGAACTCATGTGACATCCCTTCTTCATCAAGAAAGGTATCCACATTCGCGTTCTTGAACTCCGTTCCGTTGTCGCTCCGAACCTTCTTGATCTTCACTTCAAATTGATTTTGGGCCTTCCTAGCGAAGTTCTTGAAGATCTTTTGGACCTGCGATTTATCATCAAGAAAGAACATTCACGTAAATCTTGAATAATCATCAACTATAACTAGACCAAATAAGTTTCCATCGAGAGTCTTGTAGGCATTAGGACCAAAGAGATCCATATGAAGTAGCTCGAGTGGTCTCCTCGTGGTCATGATGTTCTTCACGGGGTGACTTCCTCCAACTTGTTTTCCTGCTTGACAAGCACTACACAATCTATCCTTGTCAAATATAACATCTTTCACTCCAAGGATATGACTACCTTTAATAAGCTTATCAAGATTACGCATGCCCACATGACCTAACCAACCTTTCAAAGATTTAGAAATAAAGCAAGTTCTAGGTTGAGCCTTTTTAGTGAACTCAACAATGTATAGATCACCTCTACGTATACCGGTAAAGACCATATTATGGTTATCCCTACGAAACACTGGGCAATCTACTTCAGTAAATAGGACATTGAAGCGAAAATCAACAAGTATAGATATGGAAAGTAGATTGTAGCCAAGAGATTCAACGAGCATAACATTTTATATGGAGCTATGATGTCTACTACGCAACCTTCTTCTTGTAGACGTTGTTGGGCCTCCAAGTGCAGAGGTTTGTAGGACAGTACACTAGTAGAAAAAGGGTCAAACATGACGCACATTAGTGCCGGTTTGTATTTGAGCCGGCACTAATGTCCCAACAGCTAGCCGGGGCGCTCTCATTAGTACCGGTTCGTGGCGAACCTTTAGCACCGGTTCGTGCCACGAACCGGTACTAATGAGAGTGGTGGCAGGATGTTGTTAGAATGGGGCCCCTCCAGCCCCTTTAGTACCGGTTCTTTGCACAAACCGGTACTAAAGGTCGTCCTACATAAACCCTTCGTCCACCCGAGCTTACTCTGTTCTTCCCCTTTCCCCTCTCCTCTCTGTTCTTCCCCTCTTCCTCTCGAGCTCATCACACATTTTGCCCAAAATTTGTCAAGATTTGAAGGCCCCCATCCATTCAAACGATCACAAAGGTTAGCAACTTTGTCCTTTCATCTCTCATTGCTAGATTAGCTCTTGCAATGCTTTATATAGTGATTAATTTGTGAGTTTAGTAATTTGGGAGGAAATATATGTGCTAGTATTTGATTTATATGCAATTTGAGGTCAAAAATAACACTTAGTTTGCATATGTAGGTGTGGTTTACTTAGTGCCTTCTAAATCTCCATCGTAGCCACCGTCGATCGCCCGCACCGTCCCGTCGCCGGCACCACCTTGTGGTGAGCCTCTTGTTCATGAAATTTTATATAAAAATTGATGTTTGTGTGATTTGGATATATAGTTACTCGTATAATTATCTTACCCGTACGTTGTTTGTTATACATATAGTGCCATGGTTTTGATATCCGTCCCCGTCGTCCCTAGTCCTTGTTATGATTCGGATGTGGTATGTATATTCTCTTTTAAAACTAGTTGCATTTCGTGTTTATGACAAATTGTGCCCATCAAGTTGACATAGAAATTTTTTCTAGGAGGTATGTGAACCGGAAATTCCAACCGACCCTATTGCCGAGAGGTTAAATTTAGTTGAAAGAGAAAACGAGTACTTGAAAGAAAAATTGAAAAGAATTGAGGGGGAGAAGATGTAATTGGAGTTGCATGTTGTCGATGTCGTCGATGATCACAAGATCAAGATGGAGAAAATGCGCTTGAAGATTAGAAAGATTAGAAAATATGCCATCGATAGTGAGGCTTGGTATCATTATGCTGTTGGATCCATTGTTACCTTAGTTGCGATCTTGATCGTATTTGTTGTTGCATTTAAATGCTTTAGCTAGAGAGTTATTTGTTTGTTGCATTTAAGTGTTGTATGAACTTTATGTATGAACTTGTATTAATTTGGTCTATTTGGTGTTGTGTAATGAAGATGAGCCGGCAATGGATGTACGATGACCGATGCTCTCCCCAGTTCGTTGAGGGCGTGCATACTTTTCTGCTTGCGGCTGAGGCAAACAAGCGGGCGGATGGTTTTATGCCTTGTCCATGTGCTCGCTGTAAGAATGGTCACAATTACTCTACGTCAAGAACCATTCACGTCCACCTGTTTAAGTCCGGTTTCATGCCCCGTTATAATGTTTGGACCAAGCACAGAGAAAGAGGGGTTATGATGGAAGACAATGAAGAAGAAGAGGACGACAACAGCTATCCTGGCCATGGGTTCCCTGAATACGATGATACAACAATGGGGGAAGAAGCTGAGCCGGTAATGCGGGAAGAAGCTGAGCCGGCAATGCGGGAAGAAGCTGAAGAAGAGGCATCAGATGAGCCCGTTGATGATCTAGGTCGGGCCATTGCCGATGCAAAGAGAAACTGCGCAAGTGATTTGGAGAAGAAGAAGTTGCAGCGCATGTTAGAGGATCACAAAAAATTGTTGTACCCGAATTGCGTAGGTGACAAGAAAAAGCTGGGCACCACACTGGAATTGCTGCAATGGAAGGCAGAGAATGGTGTATCTGACAAGGGATTTGGAAAGTTGCTGGTAATGATAAAGGATATGCTTCCAAAGGACAACGAATTGCCCGAGAGTACGTACGAAGCAAAGAAGGCTGTCTGCCCTCTAGGGTTAGAGGTGCAGAAGATACATGCATGCCCGAATGATTGCATCCTCTACCGCGGTGAGTACGAGGATTTGAACGCTTGCCCGGTATGTGGTGCATTACACTATAAGATCAGCCGCGATGACCCTGGTGATGTCGAGGGCCGGCGCCCCAGGAAGAAGATTCCTGCCAAGGTGATGTGGTATGCTCCTATAATACCACGGTTGAAACGTTTGTTCCAAAACAAAGAGCATGCCAAGGCGATGCGATGGCACAGAGAAGACCGTAAGAAAGACGGAAAGTTGAGAGTACCCGCTGACGGGTCGCAGTGGAGAAAAATCGAAACAAAGTACGGGAAGGAGTTTGTAGATGACGCAAGGAGTGTATGGTTTGGTCTAAGCGAAGATGGCATTAATCCTTTTGGGGAGCAGAGCAGCAACCATAGCACCTGGCCTATGACTCTATGTTTGTACAACCTTCCTCCTTGGTTGTGCATGAAGCGGAAGTTCATTATGATGCCAGTGCTCATCCAAGGCCCTAAGCAACCCGGCAATGACATTGATGTGTACCTAAGGCCATTAGTTGAAGAACTCTTACAACTGTGGAATGGAACAGGTGTACGTGCGTGGGATGAGCACATGGGGGAAGAATTTGACCTAAAGGCGTTGCTGTTCGTGACCATCAATGATTGGCCTGCTCTCAGTAACCTTTCAGGATAGACAAACAAGGGATACCGTGCACGCACTGTTTGGATGATACCGATAGTATATATTTGGCTAATAAGAATGTGTACCTGGGACATCGTCGATTTCTTCCGAGCAGGCATCCCGTAAGAAAGAAAGGCAAGCATTTCAAAGGTGAGGCGGATCACCGGACGAAGCCTCGCCACCGTACTGGTGCCGATGTACATGATATGGTCAAGGATTTGAAGGTGGTCTTTGGAAAGGGTCCTGGTGGACAACCTGTTCCGAATGACGCTGACGGACGCGCACCCATGTGGAAGAAGAAATCTATATTTTGGGACCTGCCCTATTGGAAAGACCTCGAGGTCCGCTCCGCAATGGATGTGATGCACGTGACGAAGAATATTTGT
Organism: Triticum urartu; assembly: GCF_003073215.2. Lineage (NCBI taxonomy): Eukaryota > Viridiplantae > Streptophyta > Magnoliopsida > Poales > Poaceae > Triticum > Triticum urartu. The sequence goes on along the minus strand of NW_024117536.1, from coordinate 66,649 downwards.
GTGACCCTACTTGGCTTCTTGGGCGTGTATGGGAAGACAAAAGATACACCTGAGGCACGGGAGGACCAGCAACGTATGCATGGAAAAGACGGCATACATCAGGGTCATGCAAGCTACGCTCTTACCAAAGAAGAGAAGGAAATCTTCTTTGAATGTATGCTCAGTATTAAGGTACCGTCTGGCTTCTCGTCGAATATAAAGGGAATAATAAACATGGCAGAGAAAAAGTTCCAGAACCTAAAGTCTCATGACTGCCACGTGATTATGATGCAACTACTTCCGGTTGCATTGAGGGGGCTTCTACCGGAAAACGTTCGATTAGCCATTGTGAAGCTATGTGCATTTCTCAATGCAATCTCTCAGAAGGTAATCGATCCAGAAATCATACCAAGGTTACAGAATGATTTGGTGCAATGTCTTGTCAGTTTCGAGTTGGTGTTCCCACCATCCTTCTTCAACATCATGACGCACGTCCTAGTTCACCTATGCGAAGAGATTAACGTTTTGGGTCCTGTATTTCTACACAATATGTTCCCCTTTGAGAGGTTCATGGGAGTCTTAAAGAAATATGTTCATAACCGTGCTAGGCCAGAAGGAAGCATCTCCAAGGGCCGTCAAAATGAGGAGGTCATTGAGTTTTGTATTGACTTTATTCCTGACCTTAAGCCGATTGGTGTTCCTGAATCGCGGCATAAGGGCAGACTGGATGGAAAAGGCACGCTAGGAGGGGAACAAATAATATGTATGGACGGACATTCTCTCACTGAAGCACACTACACAGTTCTACAGAATTCCGCCTTGGTGGCTCCGTATATGGATGAACACAAGAATTTGCTACGCTCCAAACACCCGGAGCGGTCTGATGACTGGATTACACGTGAACAAACCAGGAGTTTCGCCAGCTGGTTGCAAGCACGTACCATGCATGACACCTCTATTGAAGATGACCTGTACTTGTTGTCCCAGTTACCATCTTCGAATATAATGACTTTCAAAGGGTACGAGATAAATGGTAATACATTTTACACGATCGCCCAAGATAAGAAGAGCACCAACCAAAACAGTGGTGTCCGCTTTGATGCAGAAACCAAGACGGGAAAGGAAACATACTATGGTTATATACAGGACATATGGGAACTTGACTATCGACGTGGTTTGAAGGTCCCTTTGTTTCGGTGCAAATGGGTCAATATGACACGAGGCGGGGTAACGGAAGACCCGCAGTACGGAATGACAATAGTGGATCTCAACAATCTTGCGTATGCAGACGAACCATTCGTCCTAGCCAATGATGTGGCACAGGTTTTCTATGTGAAGGACATGTCTACCAAGCCAAGAAAAAGAAAAGATAAGGAAGCGAATGCATCGTACGATGAGCCAAAGCGGCACATAGTTCTTTCTGGGAAGAGAAACATCGTGGGAGTGGATGACAAGACAGACAAGTCAGAAGATTATGAAAAGTTTGATGAAATTGCTCCATTCACAGTGAATATTGACCCGAGCATCCCGTTAAATGATGAATATTTTCCATGGCTACGACGCAAAGGGACACACGCGAAGAAAAAGTTTCACACCCAAAGATTTGGGATGTGATCGGCTTAACTATCATCACTTTCTTCTGTGTTTCACACCCAGGAGGGAATCTCTGTAATAGTTAGGGTAGCTAGTTATGTGTTTTGGCATTTGAAACGCGAAGAAATTTTATGTGCAAGCAAATTCTTTCATGCATTTACTGATTTTTTTCCAGCTAAATGACCCTGAAATTGAAAAGCATTTCAAATGAACTCAGAAAAGGATGAAAGTTGGCATGGTATCATAATTTCACCCACATAGCATGTGCAAAAAAGTAGAGAGGGTTACTGCAAAAACTGGATGCACTTCATGTACAAAATGGACAATTTGTTTCGAAGTATCAGGGTTTCGGACGAGAACTCATCCGTTACAAAGGCATTTCATTTTTTAAATAACTTAAGCATTACCAAATTGAATATAATGATAAAACACACTAATATTAAACATAAGAAAAAAGAATCACTGAAAAATGTATTTTTAAAGTTAAGTTATTCACAAACTAGTGATTCACACAAATTTCAAATAATTCAAAATTTAAACTATTCAAATTTAAAAACTACCGGCACTAACTGAAAGTTTCTAAAAACTATCAAAAATATTCACAAAGAAACTCTAAATACAGCAAAAAACAACTAAAAATAAATAAAACAAAATAAATAAAGCAGAAAAGAAAAAACTAAATGAAAAAAGCCCACCTATCGGGCCACAGCGACCTGCATATGACTAGAAACCCAACCTGTTGTTGGGCCAGGATGCAGGCCCGCAAGCCCAATAGGCCCCACAGGGCAGAGTAGCAGAGGTAGGCCCAGAAGGCCTGCTTAGAGGAGTTCGAGATAGCAGCGGCGGCGGGGCTTATAAGCAGGTGTGAGCGCCCTTCGGCTAGCGAGGTGGGACTAAACTTCTGCGCCCCTCGCCTGGCAGCGCACCCCCTTTATTACCGGGTCGTGGCATCAACCGGTACTAAAGGGGGGGTCTTTAGTACCGGTTGGACCCGCCACCCGGTACTAAATGCCTGCCCTTCCCGCTGCTTGGCCTGGCCAAAACAGGCCTTTAGTACCGGTTGGTGGCTCCAACCGGTACTAAAGGTGCCTTCCATATATACATCACTTCGAAAAATTTCATTCACCCTCTGTTTCTTCCCGATCGATCGACGCCGTTGCCGCCCCCGTCCTACGCCGCCCCCGTCGTGCGCCGTTGCCATCGCCGCCCCCATCCTCATCCCCGTCGCCGCCCCTGTCCCCGTCGCCGCCCCCGTCGCCGTCGCCGCCCCCGTCGCCGCCCCCGTCCCCGTCTCCGTCGCTGCCCCGGGCCCGTCCCCATCGCGCCGTCCCCGCGTCGCCGCCCCGTCACGCCCCGGCCCGTCGCCCCCCTGGGCCGTCGCCTCGCCGTCGCCGTCGCCCCGCTGTGAGCTCTCCCCCTCTAACCCCTCTCCCTCGCCCCCGGTGGACACCATGGGCGCCTCCCCTCCCCGAGCCCATACACACACACAAGCATGATGAACACACACACACGCACATTTCCTTAACTTAATTAGTATATACGTATTTTGTATGTTTAATTAGTTTAGATTTTTCAGATTATTATTTTTTCACTAGTATATATGTATGAATGCATGTTAGATGGATATAATTAGTGTTTAATTAGTATGGAATTTTTTTATATAATGTTGTTTTTCTGTTTTTAATGGATGTATAGAAGTTGTTTTTTCTGTTTTTAGTGTTAGATGCTTAATTAGTATGAAATAACATATAGAATTTTGACATATGCAATGATAGCATAATTAGTGTTACATTTGCATATAGTATTTGTTGTCGGCGATGCCCGGCCCGCATCCTCGCCGTCGACCCGTTCGCGACGACGTCCTGCTTCAGAGGACCCATGTCCGGGACTGGGCTCCGTCGGGCTGGCACTGGGAGGTGCTACCTTCAGGGGCGCGACGCTTGGTGAGGAACCCGGCCCCGGGTCCCGTCGTCGACCCTCATCTCCTTTGGTGGCATTCGCGTGGGCCACTTTTGGTGCGGAGGGAGCCGGCCCCGCCGGAGGTGGTACGTCGCCGTGTCAGGGAGGAGGACGAGCACGTCCATCGCTACATGGCTGCTATGGACGTCAGGTTCTCCAATACCTGGCAGGTTCTTTGGGGAGATCACCCGAGCTATGATCCAGTGATTGTTCCTTCACTTTGGTTGTCCACCGCCTAGATTACTCTCTAGTATTCGATCTTTATTAGCTAGCTAGCTAGCTAGTGATGTATTCGATATATAATATTTGAGATGATTTATTTGAGATTATATATATTATTTGAGACGATGTATTCGAGATTATATCTATTATTCGAGACGACGTATTCGAGATTAAATCTATTATTTGAGACAATGTATTCAAGATTATATCTATTATTCGAGACGATGTATTCGAGATTATATCTATTATTCGAGATTATACAAAATTGTTTTATATTTCTTTTGGCATAGTTAAATAAAAGCTATGGCGGACAATACCGACAGAGAGAGAGAACAGACCATGTTCGATATCATACGCGGGCCAGATGATGATCAGAATGAAGAAGATTTTGACGGCTCCGAATTTCTAAACAACACCGGAGAGGGTGATATGATATTCGATCGCGACGACCGAGAAGATGAAGTCATGAACTACGACAAAGAACATGTTGATCCTGAAACAACAAACACCGGCGAGGTATATATATTTATATAAGCAGGAATCTGGTGATCATCGCATGTTTTAAATGAGTTGAAGATATATTAACGAATCGATCTTTCTTCTTTCAGCCATCCGGATCGAGCAAATCTTCAGGCAAAAGGACGAAACGAGGCCCGAACAAAAATTTGAAGGAGGGCGTAAAGTACAATATCGAGGCATTCGAACCTAATGGTGAACCATTAGCGCCTAAGAAGATTGCGGACAAGTTCGTTCGTTAGTGCGGAGTTCTTGTGAAGGACCAACTCCCGATCTCCCTTCAAGAATGGAGAAAGCCAGCAAAGCCACGTCCAAATGTTACTTTTGTCGACGAGAATAAAAAAACTGCTTTGGGATACTCTCGTGGAACATTTCACCCTACCAGATAATTTCACAGAAGCAGATGTGCGGAAAGTCAAGGACGCCGCTTTTAGGAAGATGGCGGTTGCATTCAAGAACCACAAGAGAATGACGTGGGAGAAGTACATCAAGGGAGGAAGGAAGACTCCAGTATTCGAGGGGATACTAGAGAATCAAAGTGCTCATTGGGACGATTTCATGAAACTCAAGGATTCAGAATTAGCTAAGGAATGGTCGAGAATAAACAAGAAGAATGCCGAAAAAAAGGATAAGTTCCATAAGCTGGGGCCAGGTGGCTACGCGGTGGCAATGCCTAAGTGGGATAAGTCTGAGAAAGAGATGGAGGATGCAGGTGTCACTCCGGTTAGTAAGAGCTGGCCCCCTAGGTGCAGGACTTGGTTCTATGCGCATGGGGGGAGTTGGACCCGAAGACAGGCAATGTTTCGACGAAGGCATGTCTGAACGGAGCCGACGATGCCCTACTTGTTGCAATAGAAGAGGCTCGATCGGGGGTGTTCCAGCCCAACAGAGAGAACGACGAGCTTACGCGTGCCCTGGGAAATCCTGAACACCTGGGAAGAACATGAGGCAAGGGCGCTATTCCGTGGTATGAGGGGTTTTCGGACTGGAACACCGACTACAGAACCCGTGTGAGAAAGAAGATTGCGGAGGAGAAGAAGAGGAAGATGGAGGAGGAGCAGAGGAAGCTCGACTATGAACGCCTTCAAGGCCTAGAAGCAAGTCAAGCGGAATTGGCAGCTAAATTCCAGTGGCAGCAGGAGCAGATCGACTCACTTAGCCAGCAAAGGGGGTCTCAGCAGCTGCAGCAGCTAGCGGATGATCCAGCATTGGATACCACCGCCCCATCCATGCCGAGAAGCAGCGTGGGTTCCGCCCGGGCGACGCAGTAGTGCTGGATAGATACACCGTGGATGACATCACGGAGAACACTAACTGCGAGCTACACTTCAAAATGAAGAACATATCCATGAAGGTGGCGGACGCCGTTGCTTTTTCAAATTCCCCCGAGGCAACCTTCCATTGGAACCCGATTCTAGCGGGCTATGCTCGTGTCTTGGTTGATGAGGTGGTTGACCAATATTCGGGTCTAGAGCTTGACATTCCTGGAGGTGACGAGGAGCACACACTCGGAGATGCCAAACATCGTATCATCCTATGGACAAAGGATTGCATCATTTTTCGAAGGCCACCGACACCGCGTCACCCGACTCCTCGTCGAAGTCCGCCACCGAGTCAGCAGACTCCCGCTCCTCCAAGTCCACCAACGCGTGAGGCCACTCCTCCTCCTCCAAGTCTGGCAAAGTGTCAGGCCACTCCTCCTCCAAGTCCGACACAGCGTCAGACGTCCACTCCTCCTCCAAGTCCGGCACAACCTCAGGCCACTCCTCCTCCAAGTCCGGCACAGCTTCAGGCCACTCCTCCTCGTCCAACTCAGCCCCGTCAGCTGTCTCCGCCGCCTCAGCAATCGTAGAAGAGACACCCCGCAGCTATGGTGCGTAGCGGTACCAGTCGAGGTCATAGTACAGGAAGTACAGGCGGAGGCAAGCGATATAAATATGGTCCAAACCTCACTACTCCTCTTCCTGTGAGGGCTTACGACAGGACCGAGGAGAAAACCAATGCCATAGTGCGGGCAGAAGTCGACGCCCATTTTGGACCGAAACCGCCACCGCCGCCAAGGGAGAAAGTGCCTGTGGGAGTAGTTGACCACTTCATTCGTATGGCTCAACCACCAGCTCCTAAGCCTGTTGACACAGACTATGAGCGCCACATCATGAAGTTACATCGACAACGTCTACAGAAGGAGGCGAGCTCGAGCTCGAGCAAACAACAAGCAGCTGTCGAAAAATGCAGGAAAACCGTTGCCCAGCTGGGAGAACAGGCGGCGCAATCGATCCCCCCGCTTGTTGTGCCGCCAACAACACGTGACAGTACGCGCACCCAATATTATTGTGGCCAAACAGTTTACGTTCCCGAGGTGGGCGATGTGGTAATAACCCAGGAGCATATAATGCAGGCTGAAGAACTCAAGATCACTGTTGGATAACTCCTCGAGATCGAGGACATGCCTGTGATTACAGAGGAGGAAATAAAACGGAAATATGTCCGGGGCCAACCTTTGGTCGAGCCAGAAGATGTCAAGAAGCTCCCAACGAGAATGTATGAATTGCATCAATGGTACATGGACATTATCAAGAGATCCGATCGAGAGTCCCTCATGGTGTATGTCAAGAAGGATCATTACTACCATGAGAAAGTTGTGGCCGTTGAGTATTCTGAACTGTTTCAGTTATACAATCAAGACGCACTCGACAAATCTATCATCAGTTGCTATTGTCTGTAAGTGATTTCTTTCTGTAATTTAAGTCTCAAGCTAGCTGTAGTGATCCTTTTGATCAATCATTACCTGTAATTATCCTCACTATATTCTTTTCTGTGGTATTATGCAGGATGAAGATGTATGAAATGAGAAAAGGTGGACGCTATGGCATTGGGTTCATTGACCCAAACACCGTTAATGAATACACATGGAAAATGAACAAGTATTATGAAAAGCAGGTAGAGGACAGCATGCTAGAATTCTTGAAGCGCCTCAAATACAATGAAGATATACTACTTCCTTACAACTTCCAGTGAGTCACACTTTCTTGTACTACAAATTCTCTATTTTTGCCTACTAGCTAGCTACATGTTTTTGCTTACATATGCCCGCTTAATTAAGACATGCAAACGTGTGTGCATGCAGATTTCACTGGATCTTGTGTATCATTAAAGTTGACGGCGGAACAGTTGAAATACTGGACTCGCTACTCAAAGCAAATAGTGACTACAACATCTTGTATGGGATAGTCAACAGGTAATTTCAATCATTATTAACTATATATCTCGGCCTATTTAGTTCGTCATTTCATGATATGAACTATTTAATAACCCCTTTATTCATTTTCTTTGTCGGCGGGCAGGGCTTGGGCAAGGTTCATCAGCGTCACGGAAGGCGAATGGAAACCACAGCTGAAATGGTTTCGATCCAAGGTAAGTAATTAAGTAGTACTAGCTAGCTAGCTAGCTGCCATCTCTTTAATTATCATGCTTGATTAATTATTATCTGATCAAATTAAATTCCATTCTCGTAATAAAGTCCCTGAAGCAGGCGCAGGGGACTGATCTGTGTGCATTCTGCGTTTGCGAGAACATTCGCATGATGGCGTCCGAAAGGAGCAGATCTCAAAGACAGGAATGGGTACGCTTGTCAGAACACTATTCACAATTTTTACACCATTATCGATATCTAGTCACACAATTAATACACATGCATATTGATCTCCTTCTTAACAGTTCAAAGAGGTGCGGGACAAGCTCCTAGAAACGGAGCGCGTAGAAGCACTTCAAGAGGAAATAGCGGGATTTTTGCTCGACCAGGTCATAAATCCGAAGGGAGAATACTATTGCCCGCTACCGCCCCCATCGAACAGGTCATGAACCACTTCCAATTGTCATCGTGATCCGAAGGCACCAATTAGGCTAATGCCACTGGCTCCGAAGGCAACATGCATATGTAGGAGAAATTGTATATAGCTATACATGTGTGTATGTGTAAATTAATATGGTGGTTTGTGAGACATTGATGATATATATATGATTGGTTCTACTAGAAATTCTATTTATATATATATATATGCATAACGTGTACAATGTGTAGTACCGTAAAATACCAGCAAACGAAAAAGAATTAAAATGGAACACACAAAATTAAATGAAAAAGAAATCATAAAACCAAAAACCCCCCAAACATTTTAGTACCGGTTGGTGTTACCAACCGGTACTAAAGGGCTCCCGGCCCCCGGAGCTGGCTCGTGCCACGTGGTTTCCCTTTAGCACCGGTTCGTGCTGAACCGGTACTAAAGGGGGGGGCTTTAGTGCCGAAATTTTAGTGCCGGTTCCTAAACCGGCACTAAAGGGCCTTACGAACCGGTGCTATTGCCCGGTTCTGCACTAGTGGTAGCAAATTTCCGTCAAGTGGATGACCTAAGGTTTATTAATCCGTGGGAGGTGTAGGATGAAGATGGTCTCTCTCAAACAACCCTGCAACCAAATAACAGAGAGTCTCTTGTGTCCCCAACACACCCAATACAATGGTAAATTGTATAGGTGCACTAGTTCGGCGAAGAGATAGTGATACAAGTGCAATATGGATGGTAGATATAGGTTTTTGTAATATGAAATTGTAGAAACAGCAAGGTAACTAATGATAAAAGTGAGCACAAACGGTATTGCAATGCTAGGAAACAAGGCCTAGAGTTCATACTTTCACTAGTGCAAGTTCTCTCAACAATAATAACATAATTGGATCATATAAATATCCCTCAAGATGCAACAAAGAGTCACTCCAAAGTCACTAATAGCGGAGAACAAACGAAGAGATTGTGGTATGGTACGAAACCACCTCAAAGTTATTCTTTCTGATCGATCTATTCAAGAGTCCATAGTAAAATAACACATAGCTATTCTTTCCATTCGATCTATGATAGAGTTCATACTAGAATAACACCTTAAGACACAAATCAACCAAAACCCTATTGTCACCTAGATACTCCAATGTCACCTCAAGTATCCACGGGTATGATTATACGATATGCATCACACAATCTCAGATTCATCTATTCAACCAACACAAAGAACTTCAAAGAGTGCCCCAAAGTTACTACCGGAGAGTCAAGACGAAAACATGTGCCAACCCCTATGCATAGGTTCATGGGCGGAACCCGCAAGTTGATCACCAAAACATACATCAAGTGGATCACATGATTGTTGGGGAACGTAGCAGAAATTCAAAAATTTCCTATGTGTCACCAAGATCTATCTATGGAGAGACCAGCAACAAGGGGAAGGAGAGTGCATCTACATACCCTTGTAGATCGCTAAGCGGAAGCGTTCAAGTGAACGGGGTTGATGGAGTCGTACTCGTCGTGATTCAAATCACCGATGACCAAGTGCCGAACGGACGGCACCTCCGCGTTCAACACACGTACAGCCCGGTGACGTCTCCCAAGCCTTGATCCAGCAAGGAGAGAGGGAGAGGTTGAGGAAGACTCCATCCAGCAGCAGCACAACGGCGTGGTGGTGATGGAGGAGCGTGGCAATCCTGCAGGGCTTCACCAAGCACCACGGGATATGAGGAGAAAGAGAGGGAGGGCTGCACCATCAGGCAAAGATCGAAATCACGTGTGTTATGGGCAGCCCCCTAGGCCTCATATATATAGGGCAAGGGGAGGAGGCTGCGCGCCCTCTAGGGTTCCCACCCCTAGAGAGTTCCACCCTAAGGGCGGCACCCCCAAACCCTCTAAGGTGGCGGCCACCAAGGGAGAGAGGGAGGCGCCAGGGTAATATGGGCCTAGGGCCCATCTACGCCTTAGGGTTTGCCCCCTCCTCCTTAGGCGCATGGGCCTTAGGGGCTGGTGCCCTTGGCCCATGTAGGCCAACCATCCCTACAGCCCATGCCCCCGGCAGGTTGGTGGCCCCACTTGGTGGACCCCCGGGACCCTCCCGGTGGTCCCGGTACATTACCGATAAACCCCGAAACCTTTCCGGTGACCAAAACAGGACTTCCCATATATAAATCTTTACCTCCGGACCATTCCAGAACTCCTCGTGACGTCCGGGATCTCATCCGGGACTCCGAACAACATTCGGTAACCACATACAAACTTCCTTTATAACCCTAGCGTCATCGAACCTTAAGTGTGTAGACCCTACGGGTTCGGGAGACATGCAGACATGAGAGACATGCAGACATGACCGAGACGTTCTCCGGTCAATAACCAACAGCGGGATCTGGATACCCATGTTGGCTCCCACATGTTCCACGATGATCTCATCGGATGAACCACGATGTCAAGGACTTAATCAATCCCGTATACAATTCCCTTTGTCTATCGGTACGATACTTGCCCGAGATTCGATCGTCGGTATCCCGATACCTTGTTCAATCTTGTTACCGGCAAGTCTCTTTACTCGTTCCGTAACACATCATCCCGTGATCAACTCCTTGATCACATTGTGCACATTATGATGATGTCCTACCGAGTGGGCCCAGAGATACCACTCCGCTGACACGGAGTGACAAATCCCAGTCTCAATTCGTGCCAACCCAACAGACACTTTCGGAGATACCTGTAATGTACCTTTATAGCCACCCAGTTACGTTGTGACGTTTGGCATACCCAAAGCACTCCTACGGTATCCGGGAGTTGCACAATCTCATGGTCTAAGGAAATGATACTTGACATTAGAAAAGCTTTAGCATACGAACTACATGATCTTGTGCTAGGCTTAGGATTGGGTCTTGTCCATCACATCATTCTCCTAATGATGTGATCCCATTATCAACGACATCCAATGTCCATGGTTAGGAAACCGTGACCATCTATTGATCAACGAGCTAGTCAACTAGAGGCTTACTAGGGACATGGTGTTGTCTATGTATCCACACATGTATCTGAGTTTCCTATCAATACAATTATAGCATGGATAATAAATGATTATCATGAACAAGGAAATATAATAATAACTAATTTATTATTGCCTCTAGGGCATATTTCCAACAGTCTCCCACTTGCACTAGAGTCAATAATCTAGTTCACATCGCCATGTAATTAACACTCACAGGTCACATCGCCATGTGACTAACACCCAAGAGTTTACTAGAGTCAGTAGTCTAGTTCACATCACTATGCGATTAACACTCAATGAGTTCTAGGTTTGATCATGTTGCTTGTGAAAGAGGTTTTAGTCAACGGGTCTGAACCTTTCAGATCCGTGTGTGCTTTACAAATCTCTATGTCATCTCCTAGATGTAGCTACCACGTTCTCTTTGGAGCTATTCCAAATAACTGTTCTACTTGGTGCTATTCTAAATTGTTGCTCCATTATACGTATCCGGTATCTCTACTCAGAGCTATCCGGATAGGTGTTAAGCTTGCATCGACGTAACCCTTTACGACGAACTCTTTTACCACCTCCATAATCGAGAAAATTTCTTAATCCACTAGTTACTAAGGATAACTTTGACCGCTGTCCTGTGATCCAATCTTGGATCACTCTTGTACCCCTTGACTGACTCATGGCAAGCCACACTTCAGGTGCGGTACTCAGCATGGCATACCGTATAGAGCCTATGACAAAAGCATAGGGGACGACTTTCGTCCTTCCTCTTTCTTCTGCCGTGGTCCAGCTTTAAGTCTCAACTTCATACCTTACAACTCAGGCAAGAACTCCTTCTTTGACTGATACATCTTGAACACCTTCAAGATCATGTCGAGGAATGTGCTCATTTGAAAGTACCATTAAGCGTTTTGATCTTATCCTTATAGATCTTGATGCTCAATGTTCAAGTAGCTTAATCCAGGCTCTCCATTGAAAACACTTTCCAAATAACCCTATATGCTTTCTAGAAATTCTACGTCATTTCTAATCAACAATATGTCAACATATATTTATCAGAAATTCTATAGTGCTCCCACTCACTTCTTTGGAAATACAAGTTTCTCATAAACTTTGTATAAACCCAAAATCTTTGATCATCTTATCAAAGCATACATTCCAACTCCGAGATGCTTACTCCAGTCCCTAGAAGGATTGCTGGAGCTTTGCATACATATTAGCATCTTTCAGGATTGACAAAACCTTCCGGTTTGTATCACATACAACCTTTCCCCAAAAAAAACGTCGAGGAAACAATGTTTTGACATCCTATCTGCAAGATTTCATAAATAATGCAGTAAGCGCTAATATAATTCCAACAGACTCTTAGCATCGCTACGAGTGAGAAAGTCTCATCATAGTCAACTCCTTGAACTTGTCGGAAAACATCTTAACGACAAGTCGAGCTTTCTTAATGGTGACATTTACCATCATTGTCCGTCTTCCTTTTAAAATCCATCTGTACTCAACAGCCTTACGACCATCGAGCCGTTATGCCAAAATCTACACTTTGTTTTCATACATGGATCCTCTCTCGGATTTTATGGCCTCGAGCCATTTATCGGAATCCGGGCCCACCATCGCTTCTCCATAGCTCGTAGGTTCATTGTTGTCTAGCAACATGACTTCCAAGACAGGATTACGTACCACTCTGAAGTAGTGCGCATCCTTGTCATCCCACGAGGTTTGGGAGTGACTTGATCTGAAGTCTCATGATCAATATCATAAGCTTCCACTTCAATTGGTGTAGGTCCCACAGGAACAACTCTTTGTGCCCTGCTATACACTAGTTGAAGAGACGGTTCAATAACCTCATCAAGTCTCCACCATCCTCCCACTCAACTCTTTCGAGAGAAACTTTTCCTCGAGAAAGGACCCGATTCTAGAAACAATCCCTTATTGCTTTCGGATCTGAGACAGGAGGTATACCCAACTGTTTTGGGTGTCCTATGAAGATGCATTTATCCGCTTTGGGTTCGAGCTTATCAGCCTGAAACTTTTTCACATAAGCGTCGCAGCCCCAAACTTTTAAGAAATGACAGCTTAGGTTTCTCTAAACCATAGTTCATACGGTGTCATCTCATCGGAATTACTTGGTGCCCTATTTAAAGTGAATGTGGTTGTCTCTAATGCCTAACCCATGAACTATCGTGGTAATTCGATAAGAGACATCATGGTATGCATCATATCCAATAGGGTGCAGTTATGATGTTCGGACACACCATCACACTATGGTGTTCCAGGCTGTATTAGTTGTGAAACAATTTCCACAATGTCTTAATTCCGTGCCAAACTAGTAATTCAGATATTCATCTCTATGATCATATCATAGATCTTTTAATCCTCTTGTCACGACGATCTTTCAACTTCACCCTGAAATTACTTGAACCTTTCAATAATTCAGACTCGTGATTCATCAAGTAAATATACTCAACATCTACTCAAATCATCTGGGAAGTAAGAACATAACGATATCCACTACATGCCTCAGCACTCATTGGACTGCACACATCAAAATGTATTACTTCCAACAAGTTGCTTTCTAGTTCCATTTTACTGAAACCGAGGTTTTCAGTCATCTTGCCCATGTGGTATGATTGGCATGTCTCAAGTGATTCGAAATCAAGTGAGTCCGAACGGTCCTTTTGCATGGAGTTTCTTCATGCATATACACCAACAGACATGGTTCGCATGTCTCAAACTTTTCAACAATGAGTGAGTCCAAAGATCCATCTACATGGAGCTTCTTCATGCGTTTTATACCGATATGACTTAAGTGGCAGTGCCACAAGTAGGTGGTACTATCATTACTATCTTTTGGCATGAACATGTGTATCACTACGATCGAGATTCAATAATCCATTCATTTTAGGTGCAAGACCATTGAAGGTATTATTCAAATAAACAGAGTAACCATTATTCTCCTTAAATGAATAACCGTATTGCGATAGACATAATCCAATCATGTCTATGCTCAACGCAAACACCAATCTCGATGGTAGAGGGAGCGTACGATATTTGATCATATCAACATTGGAAACACTTCCAACACATATCGTTAGCTCACCTTTAGCTAGTCTCCGTTTATTCCGTAGCTTTTATTTCGAGTTATTAACACTTAGCAACCGAACCGGTATCTAATACCCTGGTGCTACTAGGAGTACTAGTAAAGTACACATCAACACAATGTATATCCAATATACTTCTATCGACCTTGCCAGCCTTCTAATCTACCAAGTATCTAGGGTAATTCTGCTCCAGTGGTTGTTTCTCTTATTACAGAAGCACTTAGTCTCGGGTTTGGGTTCAACCTTGGGTTTCTTCACCAGAGCAGTAGCTGAATTGCCGTTTCATGAAGTATCCCTTCTTGCCCTTGCCCTTCTTGAAACTAGTGGTTTCACTAACCATCAACAATTGATGCTCCTTCTTGATTTCTACTTTCGTGGTGTCAAACATCGCGAATATCTCAAGGATCATCATATATGTCCCTGATATATTATAGTTCATCACGAAGCTCTAGCAGCTTGGTGGTAATGACTTCGGAGAAACATCACTATATCATCTGGAAGATCAACTCCCACTCGATTCAAATGATTGTTGTACTCAGACAATCTGAGCACAAGCTCAACAATTGAGCTTTTCTCCCTTAGTTTGCAGGCTAAGAAAATCGTCGGAGGTCTTATACCTCTTGACGCGGGCACGAGCCTGAAATTCCAATTTCAGCCCTCAAAACATCTCATATGTTTCGCGACGTTTCAAAAACGTCTTCGGTGCCTCAACTCTAAACCGTTTAACTGAACTATCACGTAGTTATCAAAATGTGTATGTCAGATGTTCACAACATCCACAGACAACGTTCGAGGTTCAGCACACTGAGCGGTGCATTAAGGACATAAGCCTTCTAAGAAGCAATGAGGACAATCCTCAGTTTATGGACCTAGTCCGCATAATTGCTACTTTCAACTTTCAACTAATTTTTCTCTAGGAACATATCTAAACAGTAGAACTAAAGCGCGAGCTACGACATAATTTGCAAAATCCTTTTGACTATGTTTAGGATAATTAAGTTTATCTTATGAACTCCCACTCAGATAGACATCCCTCTAGTCATCTAAGTGATTACATGATCCGAGTCAACTAGGCCGTGTCCGATCATCATGTGAGACGGACTAGTCAACATCGGTGAACATCTTCATGTTGATCGTATCTTCTATACGACTCATGCTCGACCTTTCGATCTTCTGTGTTCCGAGGCCATGTCTGTACATGCTAGGCTCGTCAAGTTAACCCTAAGTGTTTCGCGTGTGTAAATCTGTCTTACACCCGTTGTATGTGAACGTTAGAATCTAACACCCGATCATCACGTGGTGCTTCGAAACACGAACTGTCGCAACGGTGCACAGTTAGGGGAGAACACTTCTTGAAATTGTTGTAAGGGATCATCTTATTTACTACCGTCGTTCTAAGCAAATAAGATGTATAAACATGATAAACATCACATGCAATCAAATAGTAGTGACATGATATGGCCAATATCATATAGCTCCTTTGATCTCCATCTTGGGGCTCCATGATCATCATCGTCACCGGCATGACACCATGATCTCCATCATCATGATCTCCATCATCGTGTCTCCATGAAGTTGTCACGTCATGTATTACTTCTACTACTACAGCTAACGGTTAGCAATAAAGTAAAGTAATTACATGACGTTTATGTTGACACGCAGGTCATAAATAAATTAAGACAACTCCTATGGCTCCTGCCGGTTGTCATACTCATCGACATGCAAGTCGTGATTCCTATTACAAGAACATGATCAATCTCATACATCACATATATCATTCATCACATCCTTTTGGCCATATCACATCACATAGCATACCCTGCAAAAACAAGTTAGACGTCCTCTAATTGTTGTTTGCATGTTTTACGTGGCTGCTATGGGTTTCTAGCAAGAACGTTTCTTACCTACACAAAGACCACAACGTGATATGCCAATTGCTATTTACCCTTCATAAGGACCCTGTTCATCGAATCCGATCCGACTAAAGTGGGAGAGACAGACACCCGCCAGCCACCTTATGCAACTAGTGCATGTTTGTCGGTGGAACCGGTCTCACGTAAGCATACGTGTAAGGTTGGTCCGGGCCGCTTCATCCCACGATGCCGCCGAATCAAGATAAGACTAGTAACGGCAAGCATATTGAACAAAATCAACGCCCACAACTACTTTGTGTTCTACTCGTGCATAGAAACTACGCATAGACCTAGATCTGATACCACTGTTGGGGAACGTAGCAGAAATTCAAAAATTTCCTACGTGTCACCAAGATCTATCTATGGAGAGACCAGCAATGAGGGGAAGGAGAGTGCATCTACATACCCTTGTAGATCGCTAAGCGGAAGCGTTCAAGTGAACGGGGTTGATGGAGTCGTACTCGTCGTGATTCAAATCAACGATGACCAAGTGCCGAACGGACGGCACCTCCTTGTTCAACACACGTACAGCCCGGTGACGTCTCCCAAGCCTTGATCCAGCAAGGAGAGAGGGAGAGGTTGAGGAAGACTCCATCCAGCAACAACACAATGGCGTGGTGGTGATGGAGGAGCGTGGCAATCCTGCAGGGCTTCACCAAGCACCATGGGATATGAGGAGAAAGAGAGGGAGGGCTGCACCATCAGGCAGAGATCAAAATCACGTGTGTTATGGGCAGCCCCCTAGGCCTCGTATATATAGGGGAAGGGGAGGAGGCTGCGCCCCCTCTAGGGTTCCCACCCCTAGAGGGGCGGCAGCCCCAAACCCATCTAAGGGTGGCGGCCACAAGGGGGAGGAGAGGGAGGCGCAGGGTATATGGGCCTTAGGGCCCATCTGCCCTTAGGGTTTGCCCCCTCTCCCCTTCTAGGCGCATGGGCCTTAGTGGGACTGGTGCCCTTGGCCCATGTAGACCAAGGAGCATTCCCTACAGCCCATGTGGCCCCCCGGGGCAGGTGGCCCCACTTGGTGGACCCCCGGGACCCTCCCGGTGGTCCCGGTACATTACCGATAAACCCCGAAACTCTTCCGGTAACCAAAACAGGACTTCCCATATATAAATCTTTACCTCCAGACCATTCCGGAACTCCTCGTGACGTCCGGGATCTCATCCGGGACTCCTAAAAACATTCGGTAACCACATACAAACTTCCTTTATAACCCTAGCGTCATCGAACCTTAAGTGTGTAGACCCTACGGGTTCGGGAGACATGCAGACATGACCGAGACGTTCTCCGGTCAATAACCAACAGCGGGATCTGGATACCCATGTTGGCTCCCACATGTTCCACGATGATCTCATCGGATGAACCACGATGTCAAGGACTTAATCAATCCCGTATACAATTCCCTTTGTCTATCGGTACCGATACTTGCCCGAGATTCGATCGTCGGTATCCCGATACCTTGTTCAATCTTGTTACCGGCAAGTCTCTTTACTCGTTTCGTAACACATCATCCCGTGATCAACTCCTTGATCACATTGTGCACATTATGATGATGTCCTACCGAGTGGGCCCAGAGATACCTCTCCGTTGACACGGAGTGACAAATCCCAGTCTCATTCGTGCCAACCCAACAGACACTTTCGGAGATACCTGTAATGCACCTTTATAGCACCCAGTTACGTTGTGACGTTTGGCATACCCAAAGCACTCCTACGGTATCCGGGAGTTGCACAATCTCATGGTCTAAGGAAATGATACTTGACATTAGAAAAGCTTTAGCATACGAACTACATGATCTTGTGCTAGGCTTAGGATTGGGTCTTGTCCATCACATCATTCTCCTAATGATGTGATCCCATTATCAACGACATCCAATGTCCATGGCCTCTAGGGTTCCCACCCCTAGAGGGGCGGCAGCCCCAAACCCATCTAAGGGTGGCGGCCACAAGGGGGAGGAGAGGGAGGCGCAGGGTATATGGGCCTTAGGGCCCATCTGCCCTTAGGGTTTGCCCCCTCTCCCCTTCTAGGCGCATGGGCCTTAGTGGATGGTGCCCCGGCCCATGGACCAAGGAGCATTCCCTACAGCCCATGTGGCCCCCCCGGGCAGGTGGCCCCACTTGGTGGACCCCCGGGACCCTCCCGGTGGTCCCGGTACATTACCGATAAACCCCGAAACTCTTCCGGTAACCAAAACAGGACTTCCCATATATAAATCTTTACCTCCAGACCATTCCGGAACTCCTCGTGACGTCCGGGATCTCATCCGGGACTCCTAAAAACATTCGGTAACCACATACAAACTTCCTTTATAACCCTAGCGTCATCGAACCTTAAGTGTGTAGACCCTACGGGTTCGGGAGACATGCAGACATGACCGAGACGTTCTCCGGTCAATAACCAACAGCGGGATCTGGATACCCATGTTGGCTCCCACATGTTCCACGATGATCTCATCGGATGAACCACGATGTCAAGGACTTAATCAATCCCGTATACAATTCCCTTTGTCTATCGGTACGATACTTGCCCGAGATTCGATCGTCGGTATCCCGATACCTTGTTCAATCTTGTTACCGGCAAGTCTCTTTACTCGTTCCGTAACACATCATCCCGTGATCAACTCCTTGATCACATTGTGCACATTATGATGATGTCCTACCGAGTGGGCCCAGAGATACCACTCCGCTGACACGGAGTGACAAATCCCAGTCTCAATTCGTGCCAACCCAACAGACACTTTCGGAGATACCTGTAATGTACCTTTATAGCCACCCAGTTACGTTGTGACGTTTGGCATACCCAAAGCACTCCTACGGTATCCGGGAGTTGCACAATCTCATGGTCTAAGGAAATGATACTTGACATTAGAAAAGCTTTAGCATACGAACTACATGATCTTGTGCTAGGCTTAGGATTGGGTCTTGTCCATCACATCATTCTCCTAATGATGTGATCCCATTATCAACGACATCCAATGTCCATGGTCAGGAAACCGTGACCATCTATTGATCAACGAGCTAGTCAACTAGAGGCTTACTAGGGACATGGTGTTGTCTATATATCCACACATGTATCTGAGTTTCCTATCAATACAATTATAGCATGGATAATAAACGATTATCATGAAGAAGGAAATATAATAATAACTAATTTATTATTGCCGCTAGGGCATATTTCCAACAAATGATATCCCATTGTCACCACAGATAAGCACGGCAAGACATACATCAAGTGTTCTCAAATCCTTAAATACTCAATCCAATAAGATAACTTCAAAGGGAAAACTCAGTCCATTACAAGAGAGTAGAGGGGGAGAAACATCATAAGATCCAACTATAATAGCAAAGCTCGCGATACATCAAGATCGTATCACCTCAAGAACACGAGAGAGAGAGAGAGATCAAACACATAGCTACTGGTACATGCCCTCAGCCCCGAGGGTGAACTACTCCCTCCTCATCATGGAGAGCGTCGGGATGATGAAGATGGCCACCGGTGAGGGATTCCCCCTCCGGCAGGGTGCCGGAATAGGGTCCCGATTGGTTTTTGGTGGCTATAGAGGCTTGCGGCGGCAGAACTCCCGATCTATTCTGCTCCCCGATGGTTTTAGGGTATATTGATATATATAGGCGAAAGAAGTCGGTAAGGGGAGCCGCGATGGGCCCACGAGGGTGGAGGGCGCGCCCAGGGGGTGGGCGCGCCCCCTGCCTCGTGCCTTCCTCGTTGCTTCCCTTACGTATATTCCATGTCTTCTGGATTGCTTCCATTCCAAAAATAACTTTCCCGAAGGTTTCCTTCCGTTTGGACTCCGTTTGATATTCCTTTTCTGTGAAACACTAAAACAAGGGGAAAATAGAAACTAGCACTGGGCTTTGGGTTAATAGGTTAGTCCCAAAAATAATATAAAAGTGTTTAATAAAGCCCATAAACATCCAAAACAGATAATATAATAGCATGGAACAATCAAAAATTATAGATACGTTGGAGACGTATCAGCATCCCCAAGCTTAATTCCTGCTCGTCCTCGAGTAGGTAAATGATAAAAACAGAATTTTTGATGTGGAATGCTACCTAACACATTTTTCAATGATATCTTCTTTATTGTGGCAAGAATATTCAGATGCATAAGATTCAAAACAAAAGTTTAATATTGACATGAGAACAATAATACTTCAAGCATACTAACAAAGTAATCATGTCTTCTCAAAATAACATGGCCAAAGAAAGCTATCCCTACAAAATCATATAGTCTGGCTATGCTCCATCTTCACCACACAAAGTATTTAAATCATGCACAACCCCGATGACAAGCCAAGCAATTGTTTCATACTTTTGATGTTCTCAAACTTTTTCAGTCTTCACGCAATATATGAGCGTGAGCCATGGACATAGCACTATAGGTGGAATAGAATGGTGGTTGTGGAGAAGACAAAAAGGAGAAGATAGTGTCACATCAACTAGGCGTATCAACGGGTTATGGAGATGCCCATCAATAGATATCAATGTGAGTGAGTAGGGATTGCCATGCAACGAATGCACTAGAGCTATAAGTGTATGAAAGCTCAACAAAAGAAACTAAGTGGGTGTGCATCCAACTCGCTTGCTCACGAAGACCTAGCGCATTTTGAGGAAGCCCATCATTGGAATATACAAGCGAAGTTCTATAATGTAAAATTCCCACTAGTATATGAAAGTGACAACATAGGAGACTCTCTATCATGAAGATCATGGTGCTACTTTGAAGCACAAGTGTGGTAAAAGGATAGTAGCATTGTCCTTTCTCTCTTTTTCTCTCATTTTTTTATTTTTTTTATTTGGGCCTTTCTCTTTTTTATGGCCTCTTTTTTTTCTTTTTTTTTCTTTTTCGTCCGGAGTCTCATCCCGACTTGTGGGGGAATCGTAGTCTCCATCATCCTTTCCTCACTGGGACAATGCTCTAATAATGATGATCATCACACTTTTATTTACTTACAACTCAATACTTAGAACAAGATATGACTCTATATGAATGCCTCCAGAGGTGTACCGGGATGTGCAATGACTCATGAGTGACATGCATGAAAGAATTATGAACGGTGGCTTTGCCACAAATACGTTGTCAACTACATGATCATGCAAAGAAATATGACAATGTGGAGCATGTCATAATAAACGGAACGGTGGAAAGTTGCATGGCAATATATCTCGGAATGGCTATGGAAATGCCATGATAGGTAGGTATGGTGGCTGTTTTGAGGAAGGTATATGGTGGGTGTATGATACCGGTGAAAGGTGTGCGGTATTAGAGAGGCTAGCAATGGTGGAAGGGTGAGAGTGCATATCATCCATGGACTCAACATTAGTCATAAGAACTCACATACTTATTTCAAAAATCTTTTAGTTATCGAAATGAAGTACTACGCGCATGCTCCTAGGGGGATAGATTGGTAGGAAAAGACCATCACTTGTCCCCGACCGCCACTCATAAGGAAGACAATAAATAAATAAATCATGCTCCGACTTCATCACATAACGGTTCACCATACGTGCATGCTACGGGAATCACAAACTTTAACACAAGTATCTCTCAAATTCACAACTACTCACTAGCATGACTCTAATATCACCATCTTCATATCTCAAAACAATCATAAGGAATCAAACTTCTCATAGTATTCAATGCACTTTATATGAAAGTTTTTATTATATCCCTCTTGGATGCCCATCATATTAGGACTAAATTCATAACCAAAGTAAATTACCATGCTGTTCTAAAGACTCTCAAAATAATATAAGTGAAACATGAGAGTTCATATATTTCTTCAAAATAAAGCCACCGCCGTGCTCTAAAAAGATATAAGTGAAGCACTAGAGCAAATGACAAACTACTCCGAAAGATATAAGTGAAGATCAATGAGTAGTTGAATAATTATTTAGATATGTGAAAAATCTCCCATTTAATAATTTCAGATCTTGGTACTTTATTAAAACAGCAAGCAAAACTAAAGAAAATAAAATGACGCTCCAAGCAAAACACATATCATGTGGTGAATAAAAATATAGCTCCAAGTAAAGTTACCGATGAACGAAGACGAAAGAGGGGATGCCATCTGGAGCATCCCCAAGCTTAGGCTTTTGGTTGTCCTTGAATATTACCTTGGGGTGCCTTGGGCATCCCCAAGATTAGGCTCTTGCCACTCCTTATTCCATAGTCCATCCAATCTTTACCCAAAACTTGAAAACTTCACAACACAAAACTTAACAGAAAATCTCGTGATCTCCGTTAGCGAAAGAAAACAAAACACCCCTTCAAGGTACTGTATTGAACTCATTCTTTATTTATATTGGTGTAAAACCTACTGTATTACAACTTCTCTATGGTTTATAAACTATTTACTAGCCATAGAGTCATCAAAATAAGCAAACAACACACGAAAAACAGAATCTGTCAAAAACAGAACAGTCTGTAGTAATCTGTAACTAACGCAAACTTCTGGAACTCAGAAAAGTCTACCAAAATAGGAAGCCCTAGATAATTTGATTATTTATCTGCTTCAATTGGAATCAGTATTTGATCATGTTCTGGCGATTTTAAACAATTGTTTTCGTGAACAGAAAGTTTCTGGAATTTTCAGCAAGATCGAATAATTATCATCCAAGAAGATCCTATAGGTCTTTCTTGGCACAAACACTAATTAAAACATAAAACACATCTAAACAGAAGCTAGATGGATTATTTATTCCTAAATAGAACCAAAAAGCAAGAAACTAAAATAAAATTGGGTTGCCTCCCAACAAGCGCTATTGTTTAACGCCCCTACCTAGGCATGATGATTTCAATGATGCTCACCTAAAAGATAAGAATTGAAACATAAAGAGAGCATCATGAAGAATATGACTAGCACATTTAAATCTAACCCACTTCCTATGCATAGGGATTTTGTGAGCAAATAACTTATGGGAACAAAAATCAACTAGCATAGGAAGGCAAAACAAGCATAACTTCGAAACTTTAAGCACATAGAGAGGAAACTTGATATTATTGCAATTCCTACAAGCGTATATTCCTCCCTCATAATAATTTTCAGTAGCATCATGAATGAATTCAACAATATAACCAGCACCTAAAGCATTATTTTCATGATCTACAAGCATAGAAAATTTACTACTCTCCACACAAGCAAAATTCTTCTCATTCGGAATAGTGAGAGTATCATAAGAAACTCAAATACTATAAATTGTTTCCACATTAAAAGAGTAATGTTCAGAAAAGGGGTAATCATAATCATGATAAGTTTTATGAATATAATCATCACTACTCATTATAGCATAAGTGTCATCATAATAATCATCATAAATAGGAGGCATGCTATCATCATAATAAATTTGCTCATCAAAACTTGGGAGGCTAAAAATATCATCTTCATTAAACATAGCATCCCCAAGCTTGGGACAAACATTAATTGCAGAAAATATATTCTCAAAAACATCATCTTCTTCAAGCATAGCATTCCCAAGCTTGGGCCTTTTAATATCATAAGCATAATCACTCTCATCATTAATAGTATGGATAGCACCAATAGTGTAGCAATTATCATCATCACAATGAGTAATAGGAGCAACATCATTTGGGAGAGTTACCTATCTACCTTTGCTTCTTCGTCTTTTCTTTTTCTTCTTCACATCATGAGTGGGTTCAATCCTCTTTTTGGAGCTCCTTGTTAATGAGATTGGTTGAATAGAAGGCTCCTCCTCGTTACCTTATTCATCATAAGAAATAATAGGAGAATATTTGGAAGTCTCTTCCCTTTTGTTAGCATTCTCTTCATCTTCTATTTGTTTTCTTTTCTTTATGTAATTGGCAATATAAGGATTTTCAATGCAATTCACCGCACAATACATATAAATTTCTTCTAGATCAATATCGAGGAATTTCTCAAGGTTATATTCTCGATAAACTTAGTTTGACGTTTCAATTCTTCATAACCCAAAAGCAGACTAAGTTCATTATGATGTGCAAGGGAAATCAAGTCATCACAATTTTTGGACACGATTCGATCATGAAACAATTTGCATTTGATATTTAAATGACCATGTTCATTGCAAAGTTCACAAGTATGGCTAAGATATTTTAAATTTTCAGCACTAACATTTAGCCTCTCTTGCAACCATTTAGTTTCTAAGTACTTGTGCCTCTTACAAAATCTATCTTCCCTTTTTGGTATGTATTTGCAAACTCTATGCACTCCACAAAAATCGACATGCTTATAAGAGATATTTTTATCATGACTAGTGCAATCATCATTAGTACCGTGGATATTCAAGGAGTTCATACTAACATCATTGCAATCATGCTCATCATTCAAAGATTTAGTGCCAAACTTTTTAATGCATTCTTCTTCTAACACTTTGGCACAATTTTCCTTTCCATCATACTCACGAAAGATATTAAAAAGATGAAGCGTATGAGACAAACTCAATTCCATTTTTTTGTACTTCTCTTTTATAAACTAAACTAGTGATAAAACAAGAAACAAAAAGATTCGATTGCAAGATCTAAAGATATACCTTCAAGCACTAACCTCCCCGGCAACGGCGCCAGAAAAGAGCTTGATGTCTACTACGCAACCTTCTTCTTGTAGACGTCGTTGGGCCTCCAAGTGCAGAGGTTTGTAGGACAGTAGCAAATTTCCCTCAAATGGATGACCTAAGGTTTATCAATCCGTGGGAGGTGTAGGATGAAGATGGTCTCTCTCAACCAACCCTGCAACCAAATAACAAAGAGTCTCTTGTGTCCCTAACACACCCAATACAATGGTTAATTGTATAGGTGCACTAGTTCGGCGAAGAGATAGTGATACAAGTGCAATATGGATGGTAGATATAGGTTTTTGTAATCTGAAATTATACAAAGAGCAAGGTAACTAATGATAAAAGTGAGCACAAACGGTATTGCAATGCTAGGAAACAAGGCCTAGGGTTCATACTTTCACTAGTGCAAGTTCTCTCAACAATAATAACATAATTGGATCATATAAATATCCCTCAACATGCAACAAAGAGTCACTCCAAAGTCACTAATAGCGGAGAACAAACGAAGAGATTATGGTAGGGTATGAAACCACCTCAAAGTTATTCTTTCTGATCGATCTATTCAAGAGTCCATAGTAAAATAACACGTAGCTATTCTTTCCGTTCGATCTATGATAGAGTTCGTACTAGAATAACACCTTAAGACACAAATCAACCAAAACCCTAATGTCACCTAGATACTCCAATGTCACCTCAAGTATCCACGGGTATGATTATACGATATGCATCACACAATCTCAGATTTATCTATTCAACCAACACAAAGAACTTCAAAGAGTGCCCCAGAGTTTCTACCCGAGAGTCAAGACGAAAACATGTGCCAACCCCTATGCATAGGTTCATGGGCGGAACCCGCAAGTTGATCACCAAAACATACATCAAGTGGATCACGTGATATCCCATTGTCACCACAGATAAGCACGGCAAGACATACATCAAGTGTTCTCAAATCCTTAAAGACTCAATCCGATAAGATAACTTCAAAGGGAAAACTCAATCCATTACAAGAGAGTAGAGGGGGAGAAACATCATAAGATCCAACTATAATAGCAAAGCTCGCGATACATCATAAGATCCACCGGTGAGGGATCCCCCCTCCGGCAGGGTGCTGAAACAGGGTCCCAATTGGTTTTTCGTGGCTACAAAGGCTTGGGGCGGCGGAACTCCCGATCTATTCTGCTCCCCGGTGATTTTAGGGTATATTGATATATATATATAGGCGAAAGAAGTCGGTAAGGGGAGCCGCAAGGGGCCCACGAGGGTGGAGGGCGCGCCTAGGGGGTGGGCGTGCCCCCCTGCCTCGTGCCTTCCTTGTTGCTTCCCTTACATATACTTCAAGTCTTCTGGATTGCTTCCGTTCCAAAAATAACTTTCCCGCAGGTTTCATTCCGTTTGGACTCCGTTTGATATTCCTTTTCTGTGAAACACTGAAACAAGGAAAAAAGAAACTGGCACTTGGCTCTGGGTTAATAGGTTAGTCCCAAAAATAATATAGAAGTGTTTAATAAAGCCCATAAACATCCAAAACAGATAATATAATAGCATGGAACAATCAAAAATTATAGATACGTTGGAGACGTATCAAGCTATCATGTGAGATGGGCACCTTACGAAGGCCAACCACCTTACCCTTTGAGTTATCACCAAAAGTGACATACTTTCAAGGGTCGTCGTTTTCAGCAAGCTCACGAAACATATCCTTATCTCCGATCATATGATCGATACATCCACTATCAAGGACCCATTCCTTTCCTCCATCCATGTAGCTGCGAAGATTAGCCATAAGACCAAAGTGTCTCATAGACTCATCGAGATCGAAGTCACTATCATCATCCTCTTCATAGTATCCATGTTCAACATCGTCTTGTGATGGATCAATTCCTAGAGAGGGTGATTCATTAGATTTATGACCATAACAATGTGCATCTTTATGGATTCTAATGACTTCGGAAATGATATTGCTAATGATTCCAATATCTCCTTTGGCACGCATAAGATCACGAAGCTCAAACAAACAATCACCATACTTAGGATCATTAGGGCTCATCTTGGTCAAAGCAATAGACTTATGAAGAATTTCATCTAAGTTTTTCAAGGAATAGTTTGGGAATCGTTCCTCGAGGAATCTCCGTATACTGTAGGCACAATCAAGAGTAGGCAAGCAACCAATCAAGTTTCTAGGCAAACCTCTAGTGATAAGATTAACAGTTCTAAGATTGTGAATCATGTCAATAGATTCATCAAGGGTAGGATGCAAAGGATCAACATGAGGTGCACAAGGGCTAGTAATATACTTGCTCAAATGATATTCATTAAAGATCACAAGCATCTCATTTTTGCGCTCATGAAAGTACTCTCCATCAAGTATAGGCACTCTACGTCTAAGACTCCCCAACGTAGACTCATCTATCTTCCTCCAAAGGTGTTTAAACCAAAGCAATGGAGACCAAAGCTCTGATACCAATTGAAAGGATCGAGAAGAGGTGTCTAGAGAGGGGGGTGAATAGACTATTAGCAAAGAAAGGTGGTAGTTTTTGATTTCTTCAAGCTAAGGTGGAGTTTTAGCACATGTTTAAACATTCACAATACATATCAAGTATGTATGACAAGAGTATATGAGCAGCAGAAAGTAAAGCATGCAATTTGTGAGAATGTAAATGGATGGGATTGGAGTGTGCAAACGCAATTGGAGACATGGATATTTTTGGCGTGGTTCCGATAGGTGGTGCTATCGTACATCCACGTTGATGGAGACTTCAACCCATGAAGGGTAACGGTTGGGCGAGTCCACGGATGGCTCCTCCCACAAAGGGTCCACGAAGAAGCAACCTTGTCTATCCCACCATGGCCATCGCCCACGAAGGACTTTCCTCACTAGGGTAGATCTTCACGAAGTAGGCGATCTCCTTGCCCGTACAAACTCCTTGGTTCAACTCCACAATCTTGACAGAGGTTCCCAAGTGACACCTAACCAATCTAGGAGACACCACTCTCCAAAAGGTAATAGATGGTGTGTTGATGATGAACTCCTTGCTCTTGTGATTCAAATGATAGTCTCCCCAACAGTCAACTCTCTCTCAGATTTGGATTTGGTGGAAAGATGATTTGAGTGGAAAGCAAGTTGGAGAAGGCTAGAGATCAAGATTTATGTGGTTGGAATGGAATATATTGACCTCAACACATGAGTAGATGGTTCTCTCTCAGAAAATGTATGCTGGAAGTGTAGGCATGTTCTGATGGCTCTCCTCACGAATGAAGAGTGGGTGGAGGGGTATATATAGCCTCCACACAAAATCTAACCGTTACACACAATTTACCAAACTCGGTGGGACCGAATCAGAAAACTCGGTCAGATCGATTTAGTTCATAATGTGACCGTTAGGCATTTCGGTGGGACTGATATGATCAACTCGGTGGGACCGATTTGCTAGGGTTAGGGTAAAACATCATCTCGGTTTTGACCGATTACACAAACTGGGTGGGACCGATTTTGGTAAAGAGCTAACCAGAGAGTTGGTCAAGAAAACTCGGTGAGACCCATTACAAAACTAGGTAAGACCAAATTGATTGCAATAGGAACCAAAGAGTTTGCAAGCCCATCTCGGTAAGACCGGGATCCCATCGGTGAGACCGAATTGACTAGGGTTTCTGGCGGTGGCTATATCAAGTGAACTCGGTGGCACCAGATAGATCAAATCGGTGGGGCCGAGTTTGACTTTTGGCTTGGGACATATGTGGATATGAAAAAGTGGTTGATGGCTTTGGAGCATATCACTAAGCACTTTGAGCAAGCAAGCCAGTAAGCAACACCTCATCCCCTTTTAATAGTATTGGCTTTTCCTATGGACTCAATGTGATCTTGGATCACTAAAAGTAAAATGTAGATTCTTGAGATTTTGAGCTTGAGCCAATCCTGAGTCCTTATCATCTTGAAGGGGTTCCACATCCTCTTGTCCACGCTACTCCATCTATTGAACTTGTCTGAAATATTCTAGATGAAAACATTAGTCCAACAACAGACATGTTGACATTAATTACCAAAACCACCCAGGGAGCACTTGTGCTTTCAGGCCCGCTGCGTCGAGGAGCCGGCGATGGCTCGCGAGACGAGCTGGCGTCGGGGTAGAACATCCCCGTACCCTTGCCGTAGAACCCCTTGGCGAGCTAGGGTTTAGTTGTTGTCGGCGAGGGGGCAAGATTGGATACATGTAGACGGGGGATGGAAGTGGATGAGTCCCCCCCATCCGCATGCTTGCATTAAAAAAGACGGCAACACGCAGTTTCCACCCACTGCCAAGCAGGCCCGAGGTAGGTGACCGGGTTTAATACGACCACGGGCGGTGGTTGGACGGCCGACAGGTGGGTCCGTGGCGGACACCGAGCGGACACGCAACGCGTCCGTTTCATTTGCGTATGGACGCGAACCGGGTGCAAATTTGGGCCTGAAATGCGTCCTCGCGTTGGGGGCTGGCCCTTTGGTCCGTTTTGATCCAAATGGACACGCGCGGACAGTTTGGGTCACCCGGTTGGAATTGCTCTAATAGTTTCTATACACCAGGTGTGTGCACATGACAACTCCGAACGTTTTCTATGATAAGTTTAGCCACATGAGGATAATTTTAGTTGACAAGCATAATAACTTCATGTTTTAGTATATCTTTGATAGAAATTTAACGTGTATCACTGAAATTTGTCATCCTTGCATGACTAAAATTGCCATCGAAAAATCATAGTAGAGTCCCACACACGTGATATATGACATTTATGATTTAAAAAGCAGAAGAAAAAGAAGAAGACAACTACCACATGTGTACAGAGCTGGACACTTGCGTATGACCAGGGCCGGAGCACCAAAGACAAAAAAGAAGGATAGCGCTTGCGGAGAAGTAGACTTTTCTTTTGCAAGAAAATATTCAATTTATTCATCCTCAATCATGGTAGTACAACGAACATCAGAAATAATAAAAATTACATCCAGATTCATAGACCACCTAGCAACGACTATAAGGACTGAAGCGAGCCGAAGGCGCACTTCCGTCATCGCCCCTCCATCACCGGAGTCGGGTAGAACTTGTTGTAGTAGACAGTCGGGAAGTCGTCATGCTAAGGCCCCATAGGACCAGCGCACCAGAACAGCAACCGCCGCCGATGAAGAATAACGTAGATCGAAAGGATCCAATCCAAAGACACATGAACATAGAAGAACAACGATGAGATCCGAGCAAATCCACCAAAGGTACATCCGTCGAAGACAGACGTCCACATGCCCACCAACAATGCTAAACGCACCGCCGTAATGGAGGCTTGGCGGGGAGACCTTTATTCTATCTTCAGGGAGCCGACGCTGTCTCGTCTTCCTGGGTAGGACACAAACCCTAACAAAATGAAAAAAGACAAAAATCGGAACACTCCCGCTGGCCCTTGCTAGGATCCACCGCGCCCCCGTGGCCCTAGGGCCACCGGAGACGAGGCGGACCTGCGGCAGTGCCGGCGAGAGGCAGGAACCCTAGCTTATTCTGAGGAGGTGGCTGTGGCTCATGGCTCCTAAATCACGTATCCGCCTAGGCAGCGGAGAAGTAGACTTGACTAAGGCCAACTCCAGCGCACGACCCAAACAGACATCGGTCGGCCCGGATTCTGTCCGTTTGGGGCGAGCAATCCGTCGTGTCCGGGCCATTTCTGGGATGCAGTGGCTGTGCGCCCAACGCGGGGACGCATCCTTTGGCCGAATCCTGTCCGCCTCCTTTTTCAAACGCAAATTTTTGAATAAACCACGCCCGTAGTTCATGCCAACGGCCCTAGTTGACACCTACGACACAGCCCGCCTACATGTCCTCGCCGGCAACACAGCCAGCGGCCGGCAACACAGCCAGCTTACAAAATGAATAGTTTTGTTGCTGGCAACACAGCCAGCCTCGAAAATGAATAGGTTTCTCGTGGGCACACAACCAACGGCCGGCACCCATGCCAGCCTCTATAAATAAGGGCCACGGCCAAACAGACCACCTAGTTCAGGCGGTCGGCGTCGAACATCTCCTTCTGCCTGGCCTCGAACCATCTCCTCGTCTTCTCGCTCATCTTAGTCAAGTCCACGCTCATGATCGCTAGGGCCACCTCCTTTGCTTTGGTTGCGGCATTGGTGGCCTCAATGTCGAGCTGCCTCTGCCTGGCCGTGACATTGGCGGCCTCAATGTCGAGCTGCCTTTGCTGGGACGCCTCCTCCATGTCGATCTTCCTCTTCTTGGCCGCCTCCTCCATCTCAAGCTTCTTCGTTTGAAGCTCTAGGTATTGCTTCATTTGCTCGTCCTTGCTTTGTTGCTTTTTCTCGTCCCTCACATTCTTTTGAGACATCATGTCGTGCAAAGTCTCATGCAAGGCCATGGATGACGCATAACGTATGTCGTCCATCTTGGAGTTGATCATGCCCCTCGGCCTCGTCAACGCCTCACCATCTCCACCTCCGGCCAACGCGGACATCTTCTTGCCACTCTTCCTTTGAAGTTCACGGTATTGATCTTTGAACTTAGGGCAATTGTTGATGAGCGTCCAACAATGTGTAAGAGTGAATGGCTTGTCATTGTGATGGGCCTTGAATGCTTCCAAAGATTGAAATACCTACACGATCAACAACTATTGAACATGCAAACTTATAGAAGGCCGAAGTCTCATGGCCGTAGCAACGAAGATAAGAGAGCATACCATGTCCCCAATGACGAGACCACTCATGGGACGTGCTTCAACGCTCTCAAGTGCGGCACAATACTTGTTGCATTCTTGTTGGATGAACAACCACCTCTTTTGAATCAAGGTGATGCCACGGTCGCTCGTAAATTGGTAGGGCGCAAACAACACTTTCTTTCATGGAATGTTTTGTGAACTCTTGTCCAAAAAACAAGTCCCTTTTGTTGCGCACCGGTCCTCGGATCTTGGCCAAACTCCATCCAACTTTGGCAAATCAACTTGTCCTCCTCTTGTGAGTATGATCCCGTACGAGTGCTCTTCTTCCTCTTTTGTGCTTCCGCTCTTTGGGTGAGCTCGCCCCCAATATCAATGCCTTCCTCTTCTTCATCACCATCACCTTCGTAATAGATGTCATCATCTTCATGCCACGAGTCACCATGGTCATAGCCAGCATGATCGTGGGCCTCAATGTCTTCATCAGCAACGTACTGGTCGTAGCCATCCTGACTTTGGGTCTCCTCGGGATCGTAGGTACCGCCTTGCCCACCCTCGTAGATGACATTCTCCGTGAACTGGTTGTAGAAGGGGTCGTCGACCGTTGGCGTTGGTGTTGGCATTTCGTTGAACAGGACGCGGGGCGACGGCATGGTGCCCGTAGACGGCGGTCGTGCTTGATTTCTTTGCATCTCGACGGACGACCGACCACCGCTGCTGGACCCCCGCGTGACGTTGAGGTCGATGACGGCCAGGGGCGCGTGGTGGACGGCGCGATCGTGCCAACGTCTGGCGACCTCGAGAAACGGGTCTGGACTTCGTACCTTGGCGGAGGAAAACCGGGCGACAAAGGCGTGGTCCGCGACGTCGGCGAGGGGCAGTGCGGACGCCTAGCGCCCGACGAGCCTGTGCTCCTCGGGTCGACGGGTGCTGCTGAGAAACCCGCCGGACGGCAAATCCCAAGCAAGAGGAGGGTGTGTGCTTTGTTGACGATGTCCTCCTTCTCGTCGACGTCGGCCTTGCGCCACGCGGCCTCTAACGGAGCGTGCTCGGCGACAAACTTGGTCGCGCGGCCTCTAACGCAGCGCGCTATGCGACAAACTTGGTCGCGGCATTCTTGCCCTTGGCGGCCGCCCTACGGTTCCTCCTCTTGGCCGATTCCGTGTCCAGCGTTGCGATCTCCACCGGCGTGAGTTCCGACCGCGGCTTCTTCGGACCCTTGGCCACCTTCTTCTTCACCTTTCCGGGTGGGACGACGGCCTCGCCGCCAGAATTCGACGGGGCATCAGCCATAGACGCGAGGGTTGTGGGTGGGACGTGGGGAGGGTTTGGAGGAAATGGCGCGAAATGGGGCACCGAGGTGGTGCTTTGTGCCACCGACGGGCGGGCCAGAGGAGGACAAGCGCGCGCGTCCCGCCCGTCCACGCGCTGTCCATTTCACCTCAAAAATGGCTAAACTTGGGTCAGAGATGGGTCGAAAGCGAACATAAAACGAACAAAAATTTTTTTGCGCCCGCGCATTGGGCCGCCTGGTTTGTCCAATTTTTTTTTCAAACGGGAAGCACCCACACAGGACGGGGACTAACAGAAGACCAGTAGTACTTCATTTCCCCTTTGGATGTCCTACTAGTCCACGTCAAGCCATCGGGTCTCCTACAATTATTAAGTATCAACGACTTGACCAAGAGAAGACCAGCGCTAGTGGTAGTACTAGTTCGTTTCCCACAATTATTATGTAGTATCGACGACTTGACTAGTATAACAGACGACCAGTGCTAGTGGTAGTACTAGTTCATTTTCCCTTTGGATGTCCTACTAGTCCGCGTCAAGCCATCGGGTCTCCCGCAATTATTAAGTATCGACCACTTGACTAACAGAAGACCAGCGCTAGTGGTAAGTATAGTTCATTTTCCCTTTGGATGTCCTACTAGTCCACGTCAAGTCATTGGGCCTCCCGCAATTATTAAGGCGTGTTTGTTTTCAGGAATTTTTTTGTGTAGGAACTAAAAAAGGTCTCTTTTAGAGACTTTTTTTACTAAACGCGAGAGACTTTTTAGGGATTAAATTAGGCATTTGAGATTAAATGAAAAAGACTCTTAAGGAGAGTCTTTTTGGGACTTTTTGGGACTTTTTCAACAATGCCCCTCCATGCACCTATTGACCCGCCACCCCATGGTGTTGTTTAATTGTTATTTTTCTATATATTAGGGGCAACATGGTCATTTAATAACCTCTAGTAAAAGACTAGGGACTTTTTAGTCTCTTGAAACAAACAGGGACGGACTTTTTAGGGATTAGGGACTTTTTAGTTGGGACTAGAAAAAGTTCTATGACTAGAGAACCAAACACCACCTAACAGAAGACCAACGCTAGCGGTAAGTATAGTTCATTTCCCCTTTGGATGTCCTAGTCCACGTCAAGTCATCGGGCCTCCCGCAATTATGAAGTATCAACTGCGGTTTTTGATGATATTTATCATCATACTTATGAATTCCCGTATATTATTTTTGAACATACTTCAAAAGAAATTAATAGTGTTGCTTATGATTTAGCCAAACAAACTAGAAGTAAGGTTAGTGCGGGGTGGAACGAAATACAAATTCAGTGGTATAAACATGACCGCACTACATTCTGGAATTGAGGGTGTACTATTAGCACCTTTTCAATTAGACTAATCCACGAATAAGAACATAGAAGCGAACCATCGAGAAGGGTCGCACACCCACGAACGGAGTCGACGAATCCCAGGAACGCGCGCGCGAGGGCGGCGGAGGAGCGCGCGTGTACCACTCCTCTTTCCAAGATTCCAATGGGAAATGGTAGAGCCGCCCTTATAAAAGGGTCTCAACTCTCCTCAACTAACAAGGTCGGATTAAACTTCCTACCACCTGCCATCTCATACATAGACCTCAAGATTAACCAGGGATTAGTGTCTTATATGGGCCTTTTTAATGTTAAAAAATTGCTGACCTTTATTGGAATCTTTAGCTGCTACGTCCGATTGCTGCCAAAAATTATCACATCTACCACAACACGTGAGAGACCGCGCATTAACCGTTCGCGCCAAGCTACTCAGTGGATATGCGTACAACCCATCGT
Organism: Triticum urartu; assembly: GCF_003073215.2. NCBI lineage: Eukaryota > Viridiplantae > Streptophyta > Magnoliopsida > Poales > Poaceae > Triticum > Triticum urartu. The sequence goes on along the minus strand of NW_024117536.1, from coordinate 32,190 downwards.
CTTTGTCCAGTATACATCAGCATACCAGAGCCGCGTCAGCGTCTGACCACGTCGAGCGCCAGCGTCAGCCGTGCAACGCTGCATGGTAAATGCGCGCGAGCATTGCTACACGGACTATGCTTGTCCAGCCGAAACTTGCACAACATGCTCATCGCACCATCCATGGGCGAATCTAGACAGCAGCACGCGGTGGGATTAGCTCTACCGTGCATGCGTCGTTCAGGAAAAGTCGTCCGTGAAGTACTTTCGAATACACGCAGCCCGCCATTTCTCTGGTCCGGTCTACTTCAACACGCCGGAGGCCTCCTGAGGGCATGTACAATGAGTAGCCTTACGGAGATGCGTCGCATACCATATAGGATCGGATATTGACGTAAAGTAGGTTCGAATAGGAAAGCAGGATCCTTTTTAGGAGGCGGGTGCTTGAAAAAAATCCGGTGACAAAAATTAAAAAGGTTGGAGTGAAAAGGAAAGATGTATGTGTGGTAAGTCTTTATTTTTTATTTCTTAATTAGGCCCACTAGTTATAGCTTGTATTGGGGAGAAAAAAATAAATATAGATGCTTCAAATTAATTTTTATTATGGGACATATGTATCCATATGTCACCATTGTACATGCCCTGAGTCGGCTGGTCCGGGGCGTCGATCCTGTCGACTCGAAGCCAGGTGACCTCACAGTATTATGGAAGCACGCCAATGAAATCATTACTGTTAATATGCATGACATTCGACGTTGGACCGCAACACAAACACTAGGCACCGTGCCAGTGAAAGGAGCTCCCGCCAGCATCCGCTTGCGCCGCGCCAAGCTACCCAGGTGCGCAGATCATCCTATATGGTCTGGTCTACGTTGGCACGCCAGGTGCCACGCTGTCGCGAGAGCTCACACTAGCATTCCAAAGAATAAAAGGAAAAAAAAACTTTCCACTTTTGCAAACTAAGGACGGGAAATAATAAGGCCTGAAATCTTGGTACCCAAAAGAAAGGTCTGCGTCAGACAACCCGATGGACACACGAGCGTTTCGTCGCCCTGCGATCCTATCTACATGAACACGCTTCAACGCGTCGGGTCACGCCACCCTGACCTCCTCAATCTACAAACCTCGCCGTAACTGGCTCCAGGATCCTACCTCATCGTTTACAATCAGGTGTTATCTAACTATTCGACCATACATATTACTTTGAGAAAAAAATGTTCACGTCTGCCATTACTATCTTATGAACATATAAATAAACAGTGTCCCTGTCACATCGTTGGTTCGCCGGTCCGGCCTTATCACGCGACCTCAACGTGCAGGCCTCGCCGCTTCGACTTGATCACCTAGCGAACTCGGCAACACCGCACGCGCTTCAACGCATGAACCTTAACTAGAAGCATACGCGCACTTTGCTGCGCCATTCTTTTCTAACAGTTCTTGCAGCACTTTTGTTTCTAACATATGAAGGTTGAATATATTTTGTTTTGGGGCCACACACTATGCTTGTATTATTTTGTATAGCAAAGAAAAAATCCAACGACTGTAGACAACATCTAAAGTATATCAATTACATAATTTTATAATGCCAGTATACTATTGAGTAATGTAGTATAACTCCTCACACAAAAAAGAGGGTTTCTTTCTCATATCTACAAAATTTCTCATTACTCTTGCTACAGCGAGATAATACGCCATGCCGTGGGAACCAACTTCTAAACTTACAAAAGTTCCAATACCATTTCAAGCTTCCCCACTTAAAAGTTCTTTTCCACGACAACAAATTTGATACATGTATGACATCATATTACAATTTATTTACTTTATAACCCTCCACTACTTGAGTGGCCAAGAGATGGCAAAGACCAAACATCTCCTCATCCATTACCATCAAATTGGCATGCAATGCAAATTAAAATCATATCCCCGGTTGATGTCGTAAACTCCAAAACTCAATTGCTAGCTTGTGGGTCTACTTGCAGCAAATAGTTTTGAGCTCTTTGTCAGAAAACATTGTGTGAATGCCATATGTATATATATATATATATATTCTTAAAAAGGGAATCTAGTTGAAACCATATTCAACAATATGAAACACAGAATGCGTAGTTATCAGTGTGTATGTAACTGGATAGCAGATTTCTCATCAGGCCATATGACCTTGGTATAAGTCCATCAGATCTTTGCTAATTTCTAAGTTCATTCGCAGACTAACAAAATAGGATGATATGTAATTACTTTATTTTACATCTATAAAAGATACAAGCTGCAGCAAATCATGCAACATTTTTATTATGACTTGGACATGCTACGGTTTAGGACTATCAAATTGATAAAACATTTTCAGTTTTATATGCAGATACAGATTAACAAAGATATGTCTAACAAAGAAACTATACAGAACTGATCATTCTGTTGAAAATCGCTAAAAAAGACTTAACGGCAAGAAACTTCTAAAATATACATGCATCTTTGAACTTCAAAATTAGAGGGGGTAACAGGGAACCACAATGGAATATAATGTCATGTGTAAAACAAAAGAAAATGTTCTCACTACATTTGTGCTCTGATGTACCGTGAATATGATAGTGTGACCTGGAAAGCATATCCAAGGCCATGTCATTTCTTTATAGTACATGGTTTGATAAAATAGACAAATAAATGTGCTAGTCTGGTTGTCCTCCCTCTGTCAAACAAATGTACGAAGTGCAAAAGGCAGAGCAAAGGTAAAAATGTATGTACTATAGTTAATGTCAAATCGAGGCCACAACCACCTATCCGAATGAAGAAATGTAGCTCTGCATAAACATGGATAATGTATTTGGATTACACTTATTCATAAGATCAGATAATCTAGGTGCAATAGAATAGGGAAAGCCAACGTGAGCATGACTGCATGAAGCAAACAAAACAGATCCTAAATTGATGTCATATGCGCTTGTCCAAGTGATATGCATGTGCAATGGTACTAATTCGGTCACATTCTAATAACTGAGAAGACATTATCTGACATGAGCACAACCCGTTTTGCTTTTAGCACTGTAGATTCTTATCAAAAAGATGTTCCACATTTTAGTTTGAGAAATGGCAAATGCTAATTCTGTCTCAACTACAGATTGGTAGTCAAGCCTACTTCGTTCATAGACTCCACTTGCGCCAGACGTGGGTAGACTGTAGCCTTTGAATCACGAATGTCGCCTTGTTGGGGAGAGCAACAAGCTTTGGTTGTGACCTAATATGTAAAAATGATTCAGATTTGAGTAACATCAAGAATGTTCATTCAGAATAACATTGGTGGTGTTATTCATAGAAGTTCAGAAACTACAGTAACTTTTTACCTTCAAGAGAACCTCAGAAAAAGAGAAAATGACTAATCTTCTCTCTGGCTGACCGGTTGAAGCTTCGAACTGGAATTGCCATATCCATCATTCTTGAATTTTACTGATTAAAAGGGCATGCAAAAAAATCAAGGTCCAGAGCTCATGTCTTAACAAACTATAAATCCTGGCATGTAGTTACCAGTTACCACTTACCAATATCTGAATCTAAATTGCACGAAACAAGAACAGAATCTGCCAACCATGATAGGAGTTGAGCACAACACTGGAAGATTGGCTCACAATCCACAACACTGAAAATTTTCAAACAAAAAATACCACGCACGAGTCTCATTTTTATTTTTATTCTGAGGAAAAAGAACACAAAATCCTCACTGGAGGAGTTAACCAGTGAACTGAAAATGTTTGTATTAATTGGATCATGCGACAGTAGCTACGTGTAAATATGGATAATAAATACCACGATACCAAAATTGCCAATATCCTTGTGCTATAACCTGAAATTGACAGGAGACACGACTCCATTCCAGTCATCACAGGACATGGAAAAAAAGGCGTTTATTCTTGTGAAGGATCCAAAAATTTCTTTGTCAGGCAAAAATATCACAAAATCTACCCAACTACAAAATCTAAACATGACATGGAAAAATGAGTAAAGTATACTGCAATATGAGAGCATCTCTAGCCGTTGGCCCCCCAGGGGGCACCTAAAACCGCCGCCTGGGGGTGAGCCGGCGCAAAAATTGGGCCTGGGGCGAGTTGGTCCCCAGCCGCCGGCCCCAGGGCCGCCCCCAGGCGTGTTTAAAAATAAAAGATGTATAGCAAATTTCGGCACAGTTCGGCGAATTTCGGCTAAACACGATAAATTTCGGCCAACTTGGGCATATATTTCGACAAAGTTCGTGGATTTTCATTACATAGCACATATATAAACAAAACTGGCTGAAGTCGCCGCCGTCGCCGCATCCTCACCGCCGTCGTCGTCGGCGGCCTTCTCCTTCTTGACGCGGGCGCCCCTGCTGGACCCCTCCCCGGCGTCGCCATGGCGGACTGGTGGCGGCGCGTCGTCGTCGTCGCTGTCGTAGATGACGACGACTCCGCCTTCGTCGCGGCCGCGTCGGCGCTCCGCGAAGCGGCGCAGGGCGGCGCACTGGCGCTCCTTCGCCTTATCCAGGCGCTCCTTCTCCATCGCTATGGAGTCCCTGCGCACCCATTCCAGGGCCGCGTCGTCGTCGTCGAGCTCCGTCTTCACCGGCGCGGCCGGCTCCTTCTTCACCGGCGCGACCCCCGGCTCCGTCTTCACCGGCGCGAGCCCTGGCTCCGTCTTTGGCTTGACGGAGCGCGGAGGAGGAGCCGACGAGGAGGCGCGCCGGCCGCCCTCGTAAATGTCGATGCCGGCGCTGCGAGTGCGCCGGTCGAGCGGCGTCTCCGCCGCGGGCTCGGCCTTGACACCGAGCAGGGCCGGAGTACCGGAGGAGTGCGAGGAAGATCGCGAGAAGGAAGAAGAAGAGGAGGACCCGAACCTCCTTGGCGCCCATGGCCCGGCGCGTCGGTGGTGCGCCGGGGTGGCCACCCTCGCCGGGGGGTACGCCAACGGCGGGTCGTTGCCGCCCTCGAGGTACGTCAGCACGCCCTCGAGTGTGCGGCCGGGGACGCCCACCACAGATGGCGCCCCACGCTGTTCTTCAGCCCGCCGACCACCGGCGCACCGTTGGTGGACGCCAACCGCTGCTGCTGGCGGCGCTCGAAGTACGCCGCCCAAGCCGCGTGGTTGTCGGTGGCGTACTGGGGGAGGGAGAGCTGGGCGTCGGTGAGGGAGGCGCGCACGACCTCAACCTCCTCGGCGAAGTATTTGGGCTTGGCCACGGCATCGGGCAGCGGGGGAATGGGCACCCCCCCATTGCTGAGCTTCCAGCCCGTCGGCCCGACGCGCATGTCCGGCGGCGCCAGGATGTTCGCCTGGAACAGGAGCCAGGACTCCTGTTCACGGAGCAAACGGCGGCCGAAGCCATTGGCCGCCGCCTCGTCTCTGGGGAAACGCTCTGCCTTGGCGACGGGCTCGGCAGAGGTAGAGGGAGAGGGAGAGGGAGGGGCTGGGCGGCGGCGCTCGGGAGAGGTAGAGGGAGAGGGAGGGGCTGGGCAGCGGCTAGGGGCGGGGCTGGTGTGGGCACAGGCGAGTGAGGCCACCGGCTATATAGCCGCGCCGTGCCCGTGTGTACGCGTGCGAGGGAGGGGAGGCATCGACGCGCCGTCCCGTGACGCGCCGCCCGTGAGGAATCAATGGCAAGGCTGACCGGCGGCAGCCTTGCCATTTATTCCCCGCGGGAACCGAGGCCGTTGGGGGAAGACGAGGCGCCGTGTCGCTGACGCGGCTGTCCCGCGGCTTTTTCGCGCCAAAACAGCTCGCCCCAGCGCCCCCGGGTGCCCCCCAGCGCGCCGGGTTCGGCTTGGGTCCGCCGGCGCTGTTTTCGGCCCAGGCCGGCGAAAATCGGGCTCCTAGGAGCGCGACTGGGTCGTTTTTTTGACGCCGGCGCGAAAAAATCACCTAGGGAGGCCTTTCTGGGGCGCCGCTGAAGATGCTCTTAGTAGCTACCTCACAGAAATTCATAAGCATGGACAATCAAAATTTTATCCAATAAACACCTATACGTGAGAGAAGGAGAAACAAATGGGGAAATAGAAAACAAAGGTCTATAGAAAATTCACCTCTCTCCTCTCTTCCTTTCCCCGCTCCCAGGAACGCATGTCCCTGTGTCCAAACACCCAAGAGCTCCCTGCCGCCCAAATTCTCCACATCTGGCTACTCTCCCCCGGCTCCACCGCCAACTCCCAACCACCGCTGCTCCTTGCGCATTCCTCTCTCCTGCACTTGTGCACTCCCTGCCGCAACTCCTCCTGACCTCCACCCCACAACCGCCTCCTCCAGTGACCAACACCGGCCTCCTACGTGCCTGCCCTAGTGAGCTCGCCCGCCACCACCGCTGGCCTCCCTCGTGCTTCACTAGGCAGCCTCGCCCACGAAAGCTGTACCTCCTCAACTGGCATGGCACAGTGGACGAGTGGCAACAAGGGGAGGCGAGGGCGACGACGGTTACCGAGTCGATGAGAGGGGCCGAGGGGAAGCTGTAAAAGACGGCATCCAACGGTAGGGGGAGCCGACGACGGAAGGTGGCCGACGGTGAGGGACTACGCGTCCGAGGGGGGAGGGCGGCGGCGAAGACAGAACCCTAGCCTATCACGCTCGGGACCGGCACAACGCGAGGGGAAAGGAAGAACGGGCCCGACCTGGAAGCTTCAAGGTAAAGGACACGCGGATGTAAGCCTATGCAAGTAGAAACAACGTTGACCCAACACACAACCGTGGAAAACAGCGTCGTTTACACCTCAAATCGCTTAGAGCGCAGTATTTCCTGGGAGCTTAGGGCATCTCCAGCCGTTGGCCCCCCCAGGACGCATAAAAATCCCCCTGGGGGCGAGCCGGCGATACAATCGGCGCTGGGGCGGTTTTGCGCCCAGTCGTTCGCCCCCAGGCGCCGAAATTGGCCCACTTTGCAGCCCAATTTCGGCGAATAAAGGGCCCATATGGGCGAGAATAGGCCCATATTCGGCGTGGTTTCGCCGTGTCTCGGCGTTCAATTATCAACACAATTATTTCTTATCACATATTTCATCACAGAAAAATCAAATACTTCAACAAAATAGTACAACAACAAATAGTTCAATACAAATTATATAGTTCAACAAATAAAAACTCGTATTTCATCACACGGCGTCCCCCTTGAGCCTCCATAGGTGCTCAATCAGATCTTTCTGCAGTTGATGATGCACCTGTGGGTCTCGGATCTCCTGACGCATACTGAGATAGGCAGTCCAAGTTGCCGGTAGCTGGTGATCAACTTCGGCTAGAGGACCCTGCCTGTAGTATGGTTCAGTGTCAAACACTGGGTCTTCTTGCTCGCTCTCGATGATCATGTTGTGCAAGATGACACAGCAAGTCATAATCTCCCACATTTGATCTTTGGACCAGGTCTGAGCGGGGTACCGAACAACAGCGAATCGAGATTGGAGCACACCAAATGCCCGCTCGACATCCTTCCTGCAAGCCTCCTGAACTTTCGCAAACCAGGCGTTCTTGCCTCCTGCCGCAGGGTTTGAGATCGTCTTCACAAATGTCGACCATCTCGGATAGATGCCATCTGCTAGGTAGTACCCCTTGTTGTATTGGTGCCCATTGATCTCGAAGTTCACCGGAGGAGAATGGCCCTCAACGAGCTTGGCAAAAACAGGAGAGCACTGCAGCACGTTGATGTCATTGTGAGTTCCTGGCATACCAAAGAAGGAGTGCCAAATCCAGAGGTCCTGTGTGGCTACCGCCTCAAGCACCACACTGCAACCGCCTTTGGCGCCTTTGTACATCCCCTGCCAACCAAATGGGCAATTCTTCCATTTCCAATGCATGCAGTCGATGCTTCCAAGCATCCCAGGAAATCCTCTTGCTGCATTCTGGGCTAGGATCCGAGCAGTGTCTTCCGCATTGGGTGTTCTCAAGTATTGTGGCCCAAACACTGCCACCACTGCCCGACAGAACTTGTAGAAACACTCTATGCTGGTGGACTCGGCCATGCGCCCATAGTCGTCGAGTGAATCACTGGGAGCTCCATATGCAAGCATCCTCATCGCTGTCGTGCACTTCTGGATGGAGGTGAATCCAAGAGCGCCAGTGCAATCCATCTTGCACTTGAAGTAGTTGTCGAACTCCCGGATGGAATTCACAATCCTGAGGAAGAGCTTTCGGCTCATCCGATAACGGCGCCGAAATGTTTTCTCGCCATGAAGTGGAGCATCGGCGAAGTAGTCGGAGTAGAGCATGCAGTAGCCTTCAGAGACGATGCCGGTTCTTTGCTTTCACCGCCCCGGCGCCGAGCCACCTCGCCGCGGCTTTTCATTGCTCGCCAGCAGCTGGGCGAGGGCGGCGAGCACCATGAGATGCTCTTCTTCCTGGACGTCGGCCGCGGCTTCCTCCTCCAGCAGCGCGGCGAGCTCTTCCTCCTCATCCGAGTCCATCGCCGAGACAGGCAAAACGCCGAACACCTTGCGCTCGGTGGGCGTGTACCCGCTGCTAAACCGCGGCTCCGTGGCCGGAAACGGTGGCCGGAAACGCCCAGCTTCTGTGGGAGGGGCTGCCACGGCGAAGCGCTGCTATTTTCCGACGGGGATGGCTATCTAGCGGAGTAGGGCGGCGGCCGTCGCCGGGATATAGGCTAGTGGTGGCCGAGGGCGCCGGGGATGCGAGGCGAGTCAGGGAAGAAACCTTGACTTTTCCCCTGTTCGGTGTGGGCAGGCGTGCTTTTCCCTAGCGCCGGAGCCTCCAACTGCTCCCCAGCGCGTCGGGGTTCGGCCTGTAACCGTCGGGCGAAAAAAAGGTTCAACCGGTCGATTTTCGACGTTCTGGGGCGGACTTGGGCCATTTTTTTTTCGGCACGGGCCGAAAAGTGGCCTGGGGGACCTGTTGGGGGCGCGGCTGGAGATGCTCTTAGTAACTTTAGGGATGCGTAAACCTCGCCACAACTAGCTCGAGGGCTTCGCCTCACCTCTTACGGACACTGGCCTCATTTATTTTTTCATTTATTTTCTCATCCATGTCAATTTTGTGAGAAAATTTTCTGCCAGTATAATCTACGTATTTATGTAGCTTACAATCAGGACGTACGTCACGTCACTGAGCTGGCTTTATCGCTCCACGGCACAGAGCTCGCCACCCTCATGCCAGCTCCACACGTCCAAACCACCCCTCGAGGACTCCGACACGCCACCTACAGCTCGGAATGCACTATATATAATTATTTTGCTCGCGTATGTTAATTCCTACTTCCTCCGTTTCGAATTACTTGTCGCAGGTATGGATGTAATCTAGATGTATTTTAGTTCTAGATACATCCATTTCAGCGACGAATAATTTGAAACAGAGAAAGTATAAGAATTCTTTCTTCTGCTCGTACTACTTCATGTATGCAGATAAATCGGTGACCGCTCCATGCTGTCACCTCGACGAGATGGCCTCGCCACTACGCCAAATACGGACGTCGTCATGCTGTCTACACCGACTCGAACGGCCGCCACCGCCTCGCCGCGTCTAGTTCGAGGGCTTCACATAACCGTGGCTGGCTTGCACGCTCATACTTCAGGACGTGGATCCTTTGATTTTACAATCCCTGTCATACCTTGTCTTTGAGTCACTGACAGATGGGCCCCATGCTTTGTGGGACCCATGTGTCAGTGACTCAAAGGCAGGCTAGGCCATGCCAGGGGATCCTCATCCCATACTTCATCGCCTCAATGGCTCAAACAATGTAAAGAGAATGACAAGATCATATAAAGGTAAGTCATCTCCATACTTAAGCTCCATATTTTACTCTTTAATGAGTTTATTATTTTCTAAGTCGTCTGAGCACCGCTCAATTTCTACTCACACCCACACACACCGGGTGAGCTGCACCTCCGCGCTTTATAAAACAAAAATAAAAATAACCTTTGTCACACGGCATAACAAAGCGGGAATCCGGAGACCGAATAACTTTTGGTAGCATCGTGTCCCGTCAAAAGTACTTATCTCCATGGGGATCATCCTAGAGATGATATCGCATGATGGCCCAAGAGACACTAGAGGCTGTATCGCACCATGATCTATTTGTGGTATGTGGGATGCTAAATCTATGCATCGAAAATGACCTCTCTGGCAGGCTGATCCGAAGTGGACCTCCCTGAAGTGGGCTCGGAGGCTGCATCAAAGAGATCTCTTTGAGGCCGGACCCATGGGGCGGTGATGGAACACTAGATACCGGGTATCTGCAATATTTAGGCTGTGTATGATTGAGCTGCAGATTCTGAAAAAGTTGCTGTGGAAAAGCTGCTGTGAAGAAACTGCTGTGAAAATGCTGCTGTAGAAAAGCTGGAGGCTGTTGGGTTAAAACGACTGTGAAATTGTAGATGTGGCTGTGAATTGTCTGTAATGCCCCTGAGACCTGAGTGAGTTTGTTTATATGCTGATTGACTGTAAAGCAGTGATATATATACATTTGTAGGTAATTGAACTATCATTTTTCAAAGGAGAAAAATTACAATTCAGGCCATTCATTGCTAACATATACGCAAACGACTATACTTTGATGTTGCATAAAATAGATAGTGATCCCATAATATTATTACAAAACACATGCACCATACAAAATACATATGGTTCACATGATAATGACCTCTGTCAACATAGCTAAACTTATGTTGCCATCGCTAGACAAGCATCGGCTATCCTACTACGAATATTGTTCATGCTATCTTCGTTCTCCTCCTCTTCAACCGGATCGGCTTGTGTTGGTGCCACCTCTCGCCGTAGCACTGGAGGTACATACTCATCATCGGCATCGCATTTATTAAAAATTTTGTCACGCAACTTGCTATCACGAATGAAAATATGCAATGCCATGCAAGCAATGATGATATGCTTCTGTGTACGAGGTGAGAAACTTGAGACTCCTTTCAATATGCGCCACTTCTGCTTGAGCACCCCAAAAGTGCGTTCAACAACATTTTGAAGGGATGAATGTAGAAAGTTGAACACCTCATACTTCCCTTGAGGTGGACGATCACGACGAAGATGGAATTCCGGTAGATGGTATGTACTCCCCTTAAAAGGAGCAAGGTATCCAGTTCGATTTGGATATCCAGCCACAAGATAATATTTCCCTGAAAATGTACAACAAATTAGCGTCGCACATAAGAATAGAATTACCGATGGGATTTTTTGTTAGAAATTTTACCTTTGGGAGGTACAGGAAATGAAGATAAATGTGATAATGCATGATTCAGGATCCTTGCGTCATGTGCACAACCCGGCCAACCCGCAACCACAAAGGTAAACCTCATGTCAAAGTCACATATTGCAAGCACATTCTGAGGGTTGCTTGCGCTTCTTGCTTGCACTTGGTTTCTTCAAAGAGGACAATTTTATTTCAGCATTATCTTCTGATTTCTCCAAAAGAACTGCATTGTCATCACTTCATTCATCGGAGGAAATATCTCCAGCACAAGAAGCACTAGCCCCAGTGACATGTACATTCTGAAATATGACATGTAAATCTTCAAGGTGCTTTGGTACGTGCTTTTTGAACTTCAAATGGTTGCATTTCTTTTTTGTCCTCTCCTGGCATCTCTGAAATAATAATAAGAGTGCAGGTTAGGTACTGCAATCATATAAAGCATGTCAATTAAAAATAATGCAAACTCTTACCACAAGATGTTTGACCCACCATTCTTTTGAGCAATCAACGGTCCCCTTTGCATCATTCCATCCAAGTCCAGTAGCTTCATTTTTCAGCTCCATGAACCAAACATACTCATTTTTTATTGCATCCCATTTGTTCTTGAATTTATCCTTGGGATACTTCATTCCCGTTCTTGCTTCCCATTTCTCCAAAACATTTTTCCAGCCATTCTTGCTTAGATGACCTAATGGTCTATTTCCATTTGAAACCTCTTCTCTCAATATATCAATGAGTTTCTTCAAATGGGCATCATCCCACACAGCCTTTTCAGTCATACTTCAGTCAAGAAAAAAAATGACATAGCACGAAATCAATATATATATGGTCCAGCAAGCAATTGCATAGCAATCTGCAGCAAGCAATTGCATAGCAATCTGCAGCAAGCAATCATGCAATGTAGAGCAAAATGCAGCAGGTATTCATCACTGTACAGGAACACACTGAAGGAAATATGCCCTAGAGGCAATAATAATGTTATTATTTTATTTCCTTATATCATGATAAATGTTTATTATTCATGCTAGAATTGTATTATCCGGAAACATAATACTTGTGTGAATACATAGACAAACTAAACGTCACTAGTATGCCTCTACTTGACTAGCTCGTTAATCAAAGATGGTTATGTTTCCTAGCCATAGACATGAGTTGTCATTTGATTAACGGGATCACATCATTAGGAGAATGATGTGATTGACATGACCCATTCCATTAGCTTAGCACCCGATCGTTTAGTATGTTGCTATTGCTTTCTTCATGACTTATACATGTTCCTATGACTATGAGATTATGCAACTCCCGTTTGCCAGAGGAACACTTTATGTGCTACCAAACGTCACAACGTAACTGGGTAATTATAAAGGATCTCTACAGGTGTCTCCAAAGGTAAATGTTGGGTTGGCGTATTTCGAGATTAGGATTTGTCACTCCGATTGTCGGCGAGGTATCTCTGGGCCCTCTCGGTAATGCACATCACATAAGCCTTGCAAGCATTGCAACTAATGAGTTAGTTGCGAGATGATGTATTACGAAACGAGTAAAGAGACTTGCCGGTAACGAGATTGAACTAGGTATTGAGATACCGACGATCAAATCTCGGGCAAGTAACATACCGATGACAAAGGGAACAACGTATGTTGTTATGCGGTCTGACCGATAAAGATCTTCGTAGAATATGTAGGAGCCAATATGAGCATCCAGGTTCCGCTATTGGTTATTGACCGGAGACATGTCTCGGTCATGTCTACATTGTTCTCAAACCCGTAGGGTCCGCACGCTTAAGGTTTCGATGACAGTTATATTATGAGTTTATGAGTTTTGATGTACCGAAGTTAGTTCGGAGTCCCGGATGTGATCACGGACATAACGAGGAGTCTCGAAATGGTCGAGACATAAAGATTGATATATTGGACGACTATATTCGGACACCGGAAGTGTTCCGGGTGATTTCGGAGAAAACCGGAGTACCGGAGGGTTACCGTTGTTGGGGAACGTAGTAATTTCAAAAAATTTCCTACGCACACGCAAGATCATGGTGATGCATAGCAACGAGAGGGGAGAGTGTGATCTACGTACCCTTGTAGATCGACAGCGGAAGCGTTAGCACAACGCGGTTGATGTAGTCGTACGTCTTCACGGCCCGACCGATCAAGCACCAAAACTACGGCAACTCCGAGTTCTAGCACACGTTCAGCTCGATGACGATCCCCGGACTCCGATCCAGCAAAGTGTCGGGGAAGAGTTCCGTCAGCACGACGGCGTGGTGACGATCTTGATGTTCTACCGTCGCAGGGCTTCGCCTAAGCACCGCTACAATATTATCGAGGATTATGGTGGAAGGGGGCACCGCACACGGCTAAGAATATGATCACGTGGATCAACTTGTGTGTCTAGGGGTGCCCCCTGCCTCCGTATATAAAGGAACAAGGGGGAGGTGCGGCCGGCCAGGAGGAGGGCGCGCCAGGAGGAGTCCTACTCCCACCGGGAGTAGGATTCCCCCCCTTTTCCTAGTTGGAATAGGATTCGGGAAGGGGGGAAAGAGGAGAGAGAGAAGGAAGGGGGGGCGCCGCCCCCCTCTCCTTGTCCTATTCGGACTAGGGGGGAGGGGCGCGCGGCCCAGCCCTGGCCACCTCTCCTCTCTTCCTCTAAAGCCCACTAAGGCCCATATACCTCCCGAGGGGTTCCGGTAACCTCCCAGTACTCCGGTAAAATCCCAATTTCACCCGGAACACTTCCGATATCCAAATATAGGCTTCCAATATATCAATCTTTATGTATCGACCATTTCGAGATTCCTCGTCATGTCCGTGATCACATCCGGGACTCCGAACAAACTTCGATACATCAAAATGCATAAACTCATAATATAACTGTCATCGAAACCTTAAGCGTGCGAACCCAACGGGTTCGAGAACAATGTAGACATGACCGAGACACATCTCCGGTCAATAACCAATAGCAGAACCTGGATGCTCATATTGGCTCCTACATATTCTACGAAGATCTTTATCGGTCAGACCGCATAACAACATACGTTGTTCCCTTTGTCATCGGTATGTTACTTGCCCGAGATTCGATCGTCGGTATCTCAATACCTAGTTCAATATCGTTACCGGCAAGTCTCTTTACTCGTTTCGTAATACATCATCTCGCAACTAACTCATTAGTTGTAATGCTTGCAAGGCTTATGTGATGTGCATTACCGGGAGGGCCCAGAGATACCTCTCCGACAATCGGAGTAACAAATCCTAATCTCGAAATACACCAACCCAACATTTACCTTTGGAGACACCTGTAGAGCTCCTTTATAATCACCCAGTTACGTTGTGACGTTTGGTAGCACACAAAGTGTTCCTCCAGTAAACGGGAGTTGCATAATCTCATAGTCATAGGAACATGTATAAGTCATGAAGAAAGCAATAGCAACATACTAAACGATCGGGTGCTAAGCTAATGGAATGGGTCATGTCAATCACATCATTCTCTTAATGATGTGATCCCATTAATCAAATGACAAAACATGTCTATGGTTAGGAAACATAACCATCTTCGATTAACGAGCTAGTCAAGTAGAGGCATACTAGTGACGTTTGGTTTGTCTATGTATTCACACAAGTATTATGTTTCCGGATAATACAATTCTAGCATGAATAATAAACATTTATCATGATATAAGGAAATAAAGTAATAACATTATTATTGTCTCTAGGGCATATTTCCTTCAGTCTCCCACTTGCACTAGAGTCAATAATCTAGATTACACAGTAATGACTCTAACACCCATGGAGCTTTGGTGCTGATCATGTTTTGCCCGTGGAAGAGGCTTAGTCAACGGGTCTGCTATATTTAGATCCGTATGTATCTTGCAAATCTCTATGTCTCCCAGCTGGACTAGATCCCGGATGGAATTGAAGCGTCTCTTGATGTGTTTGGTTCTCTTGTGAAATCTGGATTCCTTTGACAAGGCAATTGCACCAATATTGTCACAAAAGATTTTCATTGGACCCGATGCACTAGGTATGACACCTAGATCGGATATGAACTCCTTCATCCAGGCTCCTTCGTTTGCTGCTTCCGAAGCAACTATGTACTCCGCTTCACATGTAGATCCTGCCACAACACTTTGTTTAGAACTGCACCAACTGACAGCTCCACCATTTAATGTAAACACGTATCCGGTTTGCGATTTAGAATCGTCCGGATCAGTGTCAAAGCTTGCATCAACGTAACCATTTACGATGAGCTCTTTGTCACCTCCATATATGAGAAACACATCCTTAGTCCTTTTCAGGTATTTCAGGATGTTCTTGACCGCTGTCCAGTGATCCACTCCTGGATTACTTTGGTACCTCCCTGCCAGACTTATAGCAAGACACACATCAGGTCTGGTACACATCATTGCATACATGATAGAGCCTATGGCTGAAGCATAGGGAACATCTTTCATTTTCTCTCTATCTTCTGCATTGGTCGGGGATTGAGTCTTACTCAATTTCACACCTTGTAACAAAGGCAAGAATCCTTTCTTTGCTTGATCCATTTTGAACTTCTTCAAAACTTTGTCAAGGTATGTGCTTTGTGAAAGTCCAATTAAGCGTCTTGATCTATCTCTATAGATCTTAATGCCCAATATGTAAGCAGCTTCACCGAGGTCTTTCATTTAAAAACTCTTATTCAAGTATCCTTTTATGCTATCAAGAAATTCTATATCATTTCCGATTAGCAATATGTCATCTACATATAATATCAGAAATGCTATAGAGCTCCCACTCACTTTCTTGTAAATACAGGCTTCTCCAAAAGTCTGTACAAAACCAAATGCTTTGATCACACTATCAAAGCATTTATTCCAACTCCGAGAGGCTTGCACCAGTCCATAAATGGATCGCTGGAGCTTGCACACTTTGTTAGCTCCCTTTGGATCGACAAAAACCTTCCGGCTGCATCATATACAACTCCTTCTCCAGAAAGTTTCCGAATTTAGCAACAAAAGTCTTGCCTTCGGATCTGTGATAGGTGTATCCAATAGTTTCCTTTGGATATCCTATGAAGACACATTTCTCCGATTTGGGTTCGAGCTTATCAGGTTGAAGCTTTTTCACATAAGCATCGCAACCCCAAACTTTCAGAAACGACAACTTTGGTTTCTTGCCAAACCACAGTTCATAAGGCGTCGTCTCAACGGATTTTGATGGTGCCCTATTTAACGTGAATGCGGCCGTCTCTAGAGCATATCCCCAAAACGATAGCGGTAAATCAGTAAGAGACATCATAGATCGCACCATATCTAGTAAAGTACGATTACGATGTCCGTGTTGGGGAACGTAGTAATTTCAAAAAAATTCCTACGCACACGCAAGATCATGGTGATGCATAGCAACGAGAGGGGAGAGTATGATCTACGTACCCTTGTAGATCGCAACGGAAGCGTTGACACAACATAGAGGAAGTAGTCGCACGTCTTCCCGATCCGACCGATCCAAGCACCGTTACTCCGGCACCTCCGAGTTCTTAGCACACGTACAGCTCGATGACGCTCCCCGGGCTCCGATCCAGCAAAGCATCGGGGATGAGTTCCGTCAGCACGACGGCGCGGTGACGATGATGATGTTCTACCGACGCAGGGCTTCGCCTAAACACTACAACGATATGACCGAGGTGGAATATGGTGGCAGGGGGCACCGCACACGGCTAAGGAACGATCACGAGGATCAACTTGTGTGTCCTAGGGTGCCCCCTTGCCCCCGTATATAAAGGAGCAAGGGGGAGGCCGGCCGGCCCGATGGGGCGCGCCAAGGGGAGGGGGAGTCCCCCTCCTAGTGGGAGTAGGACTCCCCTTTCCTAATCCAATTAGGAAACTTAAGGGGGAAGGAAAGAGAGGGAGAGGGAGAGGGAAAGAGGGGCCACGCCCCCGCTCCCTAGTCCAATTTGGACTCCCCATGGGGGGGGCGCCACCTCCTGGGCTGCTGCCCTCTCTCTCCCCTCAGGCCCAATAAGGCCCATTACTTCCCCGGGGGGTTCCGGTAACCCCTCCGGCACTCCGGTTTTCTCCGAAATCACCCGGAACACTTCTGGTGTACGAATATAGCCGTCCAATATATCAATCTTTATGTCTCGACCATTTCGAGACTTCTCGTCATGTCCATGATCACATCCGGGACTCTACACTAACTTCGGTACATCAAAATGCATAAACTCATAATAACTGTCATCGTAACGTTAAGCGTGCGGACCCTACGGTTCGAGAACAATGTAGACATGACCGAGACACGTCTCCGGTCAATAACCAATAGCGGGACCTGGATGCCCATATTGGCTCCTACATATTCTATGAAGATCTTTACCGGTCAGACCGCATAAAAACACACGTTGTTCCCTTTGTCATCAGTATGTTACTTGCCCGAGATTTGATCGTCGGTATCCAATACCTAGTTCAATCTCGTTACCGGCAAGTCTCTTTACTCTTTCCGTAATACATCATCTCACAACTAACATATTAGTTGTAATGCTTGCAAGGCTTATGTGATGTGCATTACCGAGAGGGCCCAGAGATACCTCTCCGACAATCGGAGTGACAAATCCTAATCTCGAAATATGCCAACCCAACATCTACCTTTGGAGACACCTGTAATGCTCCTTTGTAATCACCCAGTTACGTTGTGACGTTTGGAGCACCCAAAGTGTTCCTCTGGCAAACGGGAGTTGCATAATCATATAGTCATAGGAACATGTATAAGTCATGAAGAAAAGCAATAGCAACATACTAAATGATCGGGTGCTAAGCTAATGGAATGGGTCATGTCAATCAGATCATTCAACTAATGATGTGATCCCGTTAATCAAATAACAACTCCTTTGTCTATGGTTAGGAAACATAACCATCTTTGATTAACGAGGTAGTCAAGTAGAGTCATACTAGTGACGCTCTGTTTGTCTATGTATTCACACATGTATTATGTTTCCGGTTAATACAATTCTAGCATGAATAATAAACATTTATCATGATATAAGGAAATAAATAATAACTTTATTATTGCCTCTAGGGCATATTTCCTTCAGTCTCCCACTTGCACTAGAGTCAATAATCTAGATTACATAGTAATGATTCTAACACCCATGGAGTCTTGGTGCTGATCATGTTTTGCTCGTGGAAGAGGCTTAGTCAACGGGTCTGCAACATTCAGATCTGTATGTATCTTGCAAATCTCTATGTCTCCCACCTGGACTAGATCCCGGATGGAATTGAAGCGTCTCTTGATGTGCTTGGTTCTCTTGTGAAATCTGGATTCCTTTGCCAAGGCAATTGCACCAGTGTTGTCACAAAAGATTTTCATTGGACCCGATGTACTAGGTATGACACCTAGATCGGATATGAACTCCTTCATCCAGACTTCTTCATTTGCTGCTTCCGAAGCAGCTATGTACTCCGCTTCACATGTAGATCCCGCTACGGCGCTTTATTTCGAACTGCACCAACTGACAGCTCCACCGTTTAATGTAAACACGTATCCGGTTTGCGATTTAGAATCGTCCGGATCAGTGTCAAAGCTTGCATCAACGTAACCTTTTACAATGAGCTCTTTGTCACCTCCATATATGAGAAAACATATCCTTAGTCCTTTTCAGGTATTTCAGGATGTTCTTGACCGCTGTCCAGTGATCCACTCCTGGATTACTTTGGTACCTCCCTGCTAGACTTATAGCAAGGAACACATCAGGTCTGGTACATAGCATTGCATACATGATAGAGCCTATGGATGAAGCATAGGGAACATCTTTCATTTTCTCTCTATCTTCTGCAGTGGTCGGGCTTGGAGTCCTACTCAATTTCACACCTTGTAACAAAGGCAAGAACCCTTTCTTTGCTTGATCCATTTTGAACCTTTTCTAAATTTTGTCAATGTATGTGCTTTGTGAAAGTCCAATTAAGCGTCTTGATCTATCTCTATAGATCTTAATGCCTAATATGTAAGCAGCTTCACCAAGGTCTTTCATTGAAAAACTCTTAGTCAAGTATCCCTTTATGCTATCCAGAAATTATATATCATTTCCAATCAGTAATATGTCATCCACATATAATATCAGAAATGCTACAGAGCTCCCACTCACTTTCTTGTAAATACAGGCTTCTCCAAAAGTCTGTATAAAACCAAATGCTTTGATCACACTATCAAAGCGTTTATTCCAACTCCGAGAGGCTTGCACCAGTCCATAAATAGATCGCTGGAGCTTGCACACTTTGTTAGCTCCCTTTGGATCGACAAAACCTTCTGGTTGCATCATATACAACTCTTCTTCCAGAAATCCATTTAGGAATGCAGTTTTGACATCCATCTGCCAAATTTCATAATCATAAAATGCGGCAATTGCTAACATGATTCGGACAGACTTAAGCATCGCTACGGGTGAGAAGGTCTCATCGTAGTCAATCCCTTGAACTTGCCGAAAACCTTTTGCGACAAGTCGAGCTTTGTAGACAGTAATATTACCGTCAGCATCGGTCTTCTTCTTGAAGATCCATTTATTCTCAATTGCTTGCCGATCAGCGGGCAAGTCAACCAAAGTCCATACTTTGTTCTCATACATGGATCCCATCTCAGATTTCATGGCTTCAAGCCATTTTGCGGAATTTGGGCTCACCATTGCTTCTTCATAGTTCGTAGGTTCATCATGATCTAGTAGCATGACTTCCAGAACAGGATTACCGTACCACTCTGATGCGGATCTCACTCTGGTTGATCTACGAGGTTCAGTAGTATCTTGATCTAAAGTTTCATGATCATCATCATTAGCTTCCTCACTAATTGGTGTAGGTGTCACTGAAACAGTTTTCTGTGATGTACTACTTTCCAATAAGGGAGCAGGTACATTTACCTCGTCAAGTTCTACTTTTCTCCCACTCACTTCTTTTGAGAGAAACTCCTTCTCCAGAATGTTTCCAAATTTAGTAACAAAAGTCTTGCCTTCGGATCTGTGATAGAAGGTGTATCCAATAGTTTCCTTTGGATATCCTATGAAGACACATTTCTCCGATTTGGGTTCGAGCTTATCAGGTTGAAGTGTTTTCACATAAGCATCGCAGCCCCAAACTTTCAGAAACGACAACTTTGGTTTCTTGCCAAACCACAGTTCATAAGGCGTCGTCTCAACGGATTTTGATGGTGCCCTATTTAATGTGAATGCGGCCGTCTCTAGAGCGTATCCCCAAAACGATAGCGGTAAATCAGTAAGAGACATCATAGATCGCACCATATCTAGTAAAGTACGATTACGACGTTCGGACACACCATTACGCTGTGGTGTTCCGGGTGGCGTGATTTGCGAAACTATTCCACAATTTTTCAAATGTACACCAAACTCGTAACTCAAATATTCTCCTCCACGATCAGATTGTAGAAACTTTATTTTCTTGTTACGATGATTTTCCACTTCACTCAGAAATTCTTTGAACTTTTCAAATGTTTCAGACTTATGTTTCATTAAGTAGATATACCCGTATCTTCTTAAATCATCTATGAAGGTGAGAAAATAACGATATCTGCCACGAGCCTCAATATTCATCGGACCACATACATCTGTATGTATGATTTCCAACAAATCTGTTGCTCTCTCCATAGTACCGGAGAACGGTGTTTTAGTCATCTTGCCCATGAGGCACGGTTCACAAGTACCAAGTGATTCATAATCAAGTGGTTCCAATAGCCCATCAGTATGGAGTTTCTTCATGCACTTTACACCGATATGACCTAAACGGCAGTGCCACAAATAAGTTGCACTATCATTATCAACTCTGCATCTTTTGGCTTCAACACTATGAATATGTGTATTACTACTATCGAGATTCAATAAGAATAGACCACTCTGCAAGGGTGCATGACCATAAAAGATATTACTCATATAAATAGAACAACCATTATTCTCTGATTTAAATGAATAACCGTCTCGCATTAAACAAGATCCAGATATAATGTTCATGCTCAACGCTGGCACCAAATAACAATTAATTAGGTCTAATACTAATCCCGAAGGTAGATGTAGAGGTAGCGTGTCGATCGTGATCACAGACTTTGGAACCGTTTCCCACGTGCATCGTCACCTCGTCCTTAGCCATTCTTCGCTTAATCCGTAGTCCCTGTTTCGAGTTGCAAATATTAGCAACAGAACCAGTATCAAATACCCAGGTGCTACTGCGAGCATTAGTAAGGTACACATCAATAACATGTATATCGCATATACCTTCGTTCACCTTGCCATCCTTCTTATCCGCCAAATACTTGGGGCAGTTCCGCTTCCAGTGACCAGTCTGCTTGCAGCAGAAGCACTCAGTTTCAGGCTTAGGTCCAGACTTGGGTTTCTTCTCTTGAGCAGCAACTTGCTTGCCGTTCTTCTTGAAGTTCCCCTTCTTCTTCCCTTTGCCCTTTTTCTTGAAACTAGTGGTCTTTTTGACCATCAACACTTGATGCTCCTTTTTGATTTCTGCCTCCGCAGCTTTCAGCATCGCGAAGAGCTCGGGAATAGTCTTATTCATCCCTTGCATATTATAGTTCATCACGAAGCTCTTGTAGCTTGGTGGCAGTGATTGGAGAATTCTGTCAATGACGCAATCATCTGGAGGATTAACTCCCAATTGAATCAAGTGATTATCATACCTAGACATTTTGAGTATATGCTCACTGACAGAACTGTTCTCCTCCATGTTGCAGCTATAGAACTTATTGGAGACTTCATATCTCTCAATCCGGGCATTTGCTTGAAATATTAACTTCAACTGCTGAAACATCTCATATGCTCCATGACGTTCAAAACGTCGTTGAAGTCCCGATTCTAAGCCGTAAAGCATGGCACACTGAAGTATCGAGTAGTCATCAGCTTTGCTCTGCCAGACGTTCATAACATCCGATGTTGCTCCAGCAGCAGGCCTGGCACCCAGCGGTGCTTCCAGGACGTAATTCTTCTGTGCAGCAATGAGGATAATCCTCAAGTTACGGACCCAGTCCGTGTAATTGCTACCATCATCTTTCAACTTTGCTTTCTCAAGGAACGCATTAAAATTCAACGGAACAACAGCATGAGCCATCTATCTACAATCAACATAAGCAAGCAAGATACTATCAGGGACTAAGTTCATGATAAATTTAAGTTCAATTAATCATATTACTTAAGAACTCCCACTTAGATAGACATCCCTCTAATCTTCTAAGTGATCACGTGATCCAAATCAACTAAACCATGTCCGATCATCACGTGGGATGGAGTAGTTTCATCGGTGAACATTACTATGTTGATCATATCTACTATATGATTCACGCTCGACCTTTCGGTCTCCGTGTTCCGAGGCCATATCTGTATATGCTTGCCTCGTCAAGTATAACCTGAGTATTCCGCGTGTGCAACTGTTTTGCACCCGTTGTATTTGAACGTAGAGCCTATCACACCCGATCATCATGTGGTGTCTCAGCACGAAGAACTTTCGCAATGGTGCATACTCAGGGAGAACACTTCTTGATAATTAGTGAGAGATCATCTTATAATGCTACCATCAACAAAGCAAGATAAGATGCATAAAAGATAAACATCACATGCAATCAATATAAGTGATATGATATGGCCATCATCATCTTGTGCTTGTGATCTCCATCTTTGAAGCACCGTCATGATCACCATTGTCACCGGCGCGACACCTTGATCATCATCGTAGCATCGTTGTCGTCTCGCCAATCTTATGCTTCCATGACTATCGCTACCGTTTAGTGATAAAGTAAAGCATTACAACGCGATTGCATTGCATACAATAAAGCGACAACCATATGGCTCCTGCCAGTTGCCGATAACTCGGTTACAAAACATGATCATCTCATACAATAAAATTTAGCATCATGTCTTGACCATATCACATCACAACATGCCCTGCAAAAACAAGTTAGACATCCTCTACTTTGTTGTTGCAAGTTTTACGTGGCTGCTACGGGCTTAAGCAAGAACCAATCTTACCTACGCATCAAAACCACAACGATAGTTTGTCAAGTTGGTGCTGTTTTAACCTTCGCAAGGACCGGGCGTAGCCACACTCGGTTCAACTAAAGTTGGAGAGACTGTCGCCCGCAAGCCACCTATGTGCAAAGCACGTCGGGAGAACTGGTCTCGCATAAGCGTACGCGTAATGTCGGTCCGGGTCGTCTCGTCCAACAATACTGCCGAACCAAAGTATGACATGCTGGTAAGCAGTATGACTTATATCGCCCACAACTCACTTGTGTTCTACTCGTGCATATAACATCAACATATAAAACCTAGGCTCGGATACCACTGTTGGGAAACGTAGTAATTTCAAAAAAAATTCCTACGCACACGCAAGATCATGGTGATGCATAGCAACGAGAGGGGAGAGTATGATCTACGTACCCTTGTAGATCGCAATGGAAGCGTTGACACAACGTATAGGAAGTAGTCGTACGTCTTCCCGATCCGACCGATCCAAGCACCGTTACTCCGGCACCTCCGAGTTCTTAGCACACGTACAGCTCGATGACACTCCCCGGGCTCCGATCCAGCAAAGCTTCGGGGATGAGTTCCATCAGCACGACGGCGTGGTGACGATGATGATGTTCTACCGACGCAGGGCTTCGCCTAAGCACTACAACGATATGACCGAGGTGGAATATGGTGGCAGGGGGCACCGCACACGGCTAAGGAACGATCACGAGGATCAACTTGTGTGTCCTAGGGTGCCCCCTTGCCCCCGTATATAAAGGAGCAAGGGGGAGGCCGGCCGGCCCTATGGGGCGCGCCAAGGGGAGGGGGAGTCCTCCTCCTAGTGGGAGTAGGACTCCCCTTTCCAAATCCAATTAGGAAACTTAAGGGGGAAGGAAAGAGAGGGAGAGGGAGAGGGAAAGAGGGCCCCCCCCTCCCTAGTCCAATTCGGACTCCCCATGGGGGGGGGCGCCACCTCCTGGGCTGCTTCCCTCTCTCTCCCCTCAGGCCCAATAAGGCCCATTACTTCCCCGGGGGGTTCCGGTAACCCCTCCGGCACTCCGGTTTTCTCCGGAATCACCCGGAACACTTCCGGTGTGTCCGAATATAGCCGTCCAATATATCAATCTTTATGTCTCGACCATTTCGAGACTCCTCGTGATGTCCATGATCACATCCGGGACTCAGAACTGACTTCGGTACATCAAAATGCATAAACTCATAATAACTGTCATCGTAACGTTAAGCGTGCGGACCCTACGGTACGAGAACAATGTAGACATGACCGAGACACGTCTCCGGTCAATAACCAATAGAGGGACCTGGATGCCCATATTGGCTCCTACATATTCTACGAAGATCTTTATCAGTCAGACCGCATAACAACATACGTTGTTCCCTTTGTCATCGGTATGTTACTTGCCCGAGATTCGATCGTCGGTATCCAATACCTAGTTCAATCTCGTTACCGGCAAGTCTCTTTACTCGTTCCGTAATACATCATCTCACAACTAACATATTAGTTGTAATGCTTGCAAGGCTTATGTGATGTGCATTACCGAGCGGGCCCAGAGATACCTCTCCGACAATCGGAGTGACAAATCCTAATCTCGAAATACGCCAACCCAACATCTACCTTTGGAGACACCTGTAATGCTCCTTTATAATCACCCAGTTACGTTTTGACGATTGGTAGCACCCAAAGTGTTCCTCCGGCAAACGGGAGTTGCATAATCTCATAGTCATAGGAACATGTATAAGTCATGAAGAAAAGCAATAGCAACATACTAAATGATCGGGTGCTAAGCTAATGGAATGGGTCATGTCAATTAGATCATTCAACTAATGATGTGATCCCGTTAATCAAATGACAACACATGTCTATGGTTAGGAAACATAACCATCTTTGATTAACGAGCTAGTCATTTAGAGGCATACTAGTGACGCTCTGTTTGTCTATGTATTCACACATGTATTATGTTTCCGGTTAATACAATTCTAGCATGAATAATAAACATTTATCATGATATAAGGAAATAAATAATAACTTTATTATTGCCTCTAGGGCATATTTCCTTCAGTTCGGACACACCATTATGCTGTGCTGTTCCGGGTGGCGTGAGTTGCGAAACTATTCCATATTGTTTCAAATGTACACAAAACTCGTAATTCAAATACTCTCCTCCACGATCAGATCATAGGAATTTTATTTTCTTGTTACGATGATTTTCAACTTCACTCTGAAATTCTTTGAACTTTTCAAACGTTTCAGACTTATGTTTCATTAAGTAGATATACCCATATCTGCTTAAGTCATCTGTGAAGGTGAGAAAATAATGATATCCGCCACGAGCCTCAACATTCATCGGACCACATACATCTGTATGTATGATTTCCAATAAATATGTTGCTCTCTCCATAGTACCGGAGAACGGTGTTTTTGTCATCTTACCCATAAGGCACGGTTCGCAAGTACCAAGTGATTCATAATCAAGTGGTTCCAAAAGCCCATCAGTATGGAGTTTCTTCATGCGCTTTATATCGATATGACCCAAACGGCAGTGCCACAAATAAGTTGCACTATCATTATCAACTCTGCATCTTTTGGCTTCAACACTATGAATATGTGTGTCACTACTATCGAGATTTAATAAGAATAGACCACTCTTTAAGGGTGCATGACCATAAAAGATATTACTCATGTAAATAGAACAACCATTATTCTCTGATTTGAATGAATAACCATCTCGCATCAAACAAGTTCCAGATATAATGTTCATGCTTAATGCTGGCACCAAATAACAATTATTTAGGTCTAATACTAATCCCGAAGGTAGATGTAGAGGTAGCGTGCCGACTGCGATCCCATCGACTTTGGAACCATTTCCCACGCGCATCGTCACCTCGTCCTTAGCCAATCTTCGCTTAATCCGTAGTCCCTGTTTCGAGTTGCAAATATTAGCAACAGAACTAGTATCAAATACCCAGGTGCTACTGCGAGCATTAGTAAGGTACACATCAATAACATGTATATCACATATACCTTTGTTCACCTTGCCATCCTTCTTATCCGCCAAATACTTGGGGCAGTTCCGCTTCCAGTGACCAGTCTGCTTGCAGGAGAAGCACTAAGTTTCAGGCTTAGGTCCAGTTTGGGTTTCTTCTCTTGAGTAGCAACTTGCTTGCTGTTCTTTTTGAAGTTCCTCTTCTTCTTCCCTTTGCCCTTTTTCTTGAAACTAGTGGTCTTGTTGACCATCAACACTTGATGCTCCTTCTTGATTCCTACCTCCGCAGCTTTCAGCATTGCGAAGAGCTCGGGAATAGTCTTATTCATCCCTTGCATATTATAGTTCATCACCAAGCTCTTGTAGCTTGGTGGCAGTGATTGGAGAATTCTATCAATGACGCAATCATCTGGAAGATTAACTCCCAATTGAATCAAGTGATTATTATACCCAGACATTTTGAGTATATGCTCACTGACAGAACTTTTCGCCTCCATCTTGCAGCTATAGAACTTATTGGAGACTTCATATCTCTCAATCTGAGCATTTGCTTGAAATATTAACTTCAACTCTTCGAACATCTCATATGCTCCATGATGTTCAAAACGTCGTTGAAGTCCCGATTCTAAGCCGTAAAGCATGTAACACTGAACTATCGAGTAGTCATCAGCTTTGCTCTGCCAGACGTTCATAACATCTGGTGTTGCTCCAGCAGCAGGCCTGGCACCCAGCGGTGCTTCCAGGACGTAATTCTTCTGTGCAGCAAGGAGGATAATCCTCAAGTTACGGACCCAGTCCGTGTAATTGCTACCATCATCTTTCAACTTTGCTTTCTCAAGGAACGCATTAAAATTCAACGGAACAACAACACGGTCCATCTATCTACAATCAAACATAAACAAGCAAGATACTATCAGGTACTAAGTTCATGATAAATTTAGGTTCAATTAATCATATTACTTAAGAACTCCCACTTAGATAGACATCCCTCTAATCTTCTAAGTGATTACGTGATCCAAATCAACTAAACCATGTCCGATCATCACGTGAGATGGAGTAGTTTCATTGGTGAACATCGCTATGTTGATCATATCTACTATATGATTCACGCTCGACCTTTCGGTCTCTGTGTTCCGAGGCCATATCTGTATATGCTTGGCTAGTCAAGTATAACCTGAGTATTCCGTGTGTGCAACTGTTTTGCACCCGTTGTATTTGAACGTAGAGCCTATCACACCCAATCATCACGTGGTGTCTCAGCACGAAGAACTTTCGCAATGGTGCATACTCAGGAAGAACACTTCTTGATAATTAGTGAGAGATCATCTTATAATGCTACCGTCAATCAAAGCAAGATAAGATGCATAAAAGATAAACATCACATGCAATCAATATAAGTGATATGATATGGCCATCATCATCTTGTGCTTGTGATCTCCATCTTTGAAGCACCGTCGTGATCACCATCGTCACCGTCGCGACACCTTGATCTCCATCGCAGCATCGTTATCGTCTCGCCAATCTTATGCTTCCAGGACTATCGCTACCGCTTAGTGATAAAGTAAAGCATTACAGCACGATTGCATTGCATACAATAAAGTGACAACCATATGGCTCCTGCCAGTTGCCTATAACTCAGTTACAAAACATGATCATCTCATACAATAAAATTTAGCATCATGTCTTGACCATATCACATCACAACATGCCCTGCAAAAACAAGTTAGACGTCCTCTACTTTGTTGTTGCAAGTTTTACGTGGCTGCTACGGGCTTAAGCAAGAACCAATCTTACCTATGCATCGAAACCACAACGATAGTTTGTCAAGTTGGTGCTGTTTTAGCCTTCGCAAGGACTGGGCGTAGCCACACTCGGTTCAACTAAAGTTGGAGAAACTGTCACCCGCTAGCCACCTTTGTGCAAAGCACGTCGGGAGAACCGGTCTCGCGTAAGCGTACGCGTAATGTCGGTCCGGGCCGCTTCGTCCAACAACACCGCCGAACCAAAATATGACATACTGGTAAGCAGTATGACTTATATCGCCCACAACTCACTTGTGTTCTACTCGTGCGTATAACATCAACACATAAAACCTAGGCTCTGATACCACTGTTGGGGAACGTAGTAATTTCAAAAAAATTCCTACGCACACGCAAGATCATGGTGATGCATAGCAACGAGAGGGGAGAGTGTGATCTACGTACCCTTGTAGATCGACAGCGGAAGCGTTAGCACAATGCGGTTGATGTAGTCGTACGTCTTCACGGCCCGACCGATCAAGCACCGAAACTACGGCACCTCCAAGTTCTAGCACACGTTCAGCTCGATGACGATCCCCGGACTCCAATCCAGCAAAGTGTCGGGGAGGAGTTCCGTCAGCACGACGGCGTGGTGACGATCTTGATGTTCTACCATCGCAGGGCTTCGCCTAAGCACCGCTACAATATTATCTAGGATTATGGT
Source organism: Triticum urartu (assembly GCF_003073215.2). Classification (NCBI taxonomy): domain Eukaryota; kingdom Viridiplantae; phylum Streptophyta; class Magnoliopsida; order Poales; family Poaceae; genus Triticum; species Triticum urartu. The sequence continues at coordinate 3,621 of NW_024117536.1, read as the reverse complement.
GGAAGGGGGCACCGCACACGGCTAAGAATATGATCACGTGGATCAACTTGTGTGTCTAGGGGTGCCCCTGCCTCCGTCCCCTCTCCTTGTCCTATTCGGACTAGGGGGGAGGGGCGCGCGGCCCAGCCCTGGCCACCTCTCCTCTCTTCCTCTAAAGCACACTAAGGCCCATATACCTCCCGGGGGGTTCCGGTAACCTCCCGGTACTCCGGTAAAATCCCGATTTCACCCGGAACACTTCCGATATCCAAATATAGGCTTCCAATATATCAATCTTTATGTCTCGACCATTTCAAGATTCCTCGTCATGTCCGTGATCACATCCGGGACTCCGAACAAACTTCGGTACATCAAAATGCATAAACTCATAATATAACTGTCATCGAAACCTTAACCGTGCAGACCCTACGGGTTCGAGAACAATGTAGACATGACCGAGACACGTCTCCGGTCAATAACCAATAGCGGAACCTGGATGCTCAAATTGGCTCCTACATATTCTATGAAGATCTTTATCGGTCAGACCGCATAACAACATACGTTGTTCCCTTTGTCATCGGTATTTTACTTGCCCGAGATTCGATCGTCGGTATCTCAATACCTAGTTCAATCTCGTTACCGGCAAGTCTCTTTACTTGTTTCGTAATACATCATCTCGCAACTAACTCATTAGTTGTAATGTTGGCAAGGCTTATGTGATGTGCATTACCGAGAGGGCCCAGAGATACCTCTTCGACAATCGGAGTAACAAATCCTAATCTCGAAATACGCCAACCCAACATTTACCTTTGGAGACACCTATAGAGCTCCTTTATAATCACCCAGTTACGTTGTGACGTTTGGTAGCACACAAAGTGTTCCTCCGATAAACGGGAGTTGCATAATCTCATAGTCATAGGAACATGTATAAGTCATGAAGAAAGCAATAGCAACATACTAAACGATCGGTTGCTAAGCTAATGGAATGGGTCATGTCAATCACATCATTCTCTTAATGATGTGATCCCATTAATCAAATGACAACACATGTCTATGGTTAGGAAACATAACCATCTTCGATTAACGAGCTAGTCAAGTAGAGGCATATTAGTGACGTTTGGTTTGTCTATGTATTCACACAAGTATTATGTTTCCGGATAATACAATTCTAGCATGAATAATAAACATTTTTCATGATATAAGGAAATAAAATAATAACATTATTATTGCCTCTAGGGCATATTTCCTTCAACCGGAACCCCCCCGGAGAAGTAATGGGCCTTATGGGCCTTAGTGGAGAGAGAGAAGGGCAGCCAGGGTGGGCCGCGCGCCTCCTCCCCCTGGTCCGAATTGGACTAGGAGAGGGGGGCGGCGCCCCCTCTTTCCTTCTCCCTCCCTACTTCCTTCCCCCTCCTAGTAGGTGTCCTACTCCTACTAGGAGGAGGACTCCTCCTTGGCGCGCCTATAGGGCCGACCGGCCTCCTCCCCTTGCTCCTTTATATATGGGGACAGGAGGCACCCCTAGACACACAAGTTGATCCACGTGATCGTTTTCTTAGCCGTGTGCGGTGCTCCCTTCCACCATAATCCTCGATAATATTGTAGCGGTGCTTAGACGAAGCCCTGCGACGGTAAAACATCAAGATCGTCACCACGCCGTCGTGCTGACGGAACTCTTCCCCGACACTTTGCTGGATCGGAGTCCGGGGATCGTCATTGAGCTGAACGTGTGCTGAAACTCGGAGGTGCCATAGTTTCGGTGCTTATCGGTCGGGCCGTGAAGACGTACGACTACATCAACCGCGCAACGCTTCCGCTGTCGGTCTACAAGGGTACGTAGATCACACTCTCCCCTCTCGTTGCTATGCATCACCATGATCTTGCGTGTGCATAGGAATTTTTTTGAAATTACTACGTTCTCCAACAGTGGTTTCAGAGCCTAGGTTTTATGTCTTGATGTTATATGCACGAGTAGAACACAAGTGAGTTGTGGGCGATATAAGTCATACTGCTTACCAACATGTCATACTTTGGTTCGGCGGTATTGTTGGACGAAGCGGCCCGGACCGACATTACGCGTACGCTTACGCGAGACCGATCTCCCGACGTGCTTTGCATAAAGGTGGCTAGCGGGTGTCAGTTTCTCCAACTTTAGTTGAACCGAGTGTGGCTACGCCCGGTCCTTGCGAAGGTTAAAACAGCACCAACTTGACAAACTATCGTTGTAGTTTTGATGCGTAGGTAAGATTGGTTCTTTCTTAAGCCTGTAGCAGCCACATAAAACTTGCAACAACAAAGTAGAGGACGTCTAACTTGTTTTTGCAGGGCATGTTGTGATGTGATATGGTCAAGACATGATGCTAAATTTTATTGTATGAGATGATCATGTTTTGTAACCAAGTTATCGGCAACTGGCAGGAGCCATATGGTTGTCGCTTTATTGTATGCAATGCAATTGCGCTGTAATGCTTTACTTTATCACTAAGAGGTAGCGATAGTCCTGGAAGCATAAGATTGGCGAGACGACAACGATGCTACGATGGTGATCAAGGTGTCGCGCCGGTGACGATGGTGATCACGACGGTGCTTCGAAGATGGAGATCACAAGCACAAGATGATGATGGCCATATCATATCACTTATATTGATTGCATGTGATGTTTATCTTTTATGCATCTTATCTTGGTTTGATTGGCGGTACCATTTTAAGATGATCTCTCACTAATTATCAAGAAGTGTTCTCCCTGAGTATGCACCGTTGTGAAAGTTCTTCGTGCTGAGACACCACGTGAGGATCGGGTGTGATAGGCTCTACATTCAAATACAACGGGTGCAAAACAGTTGCACACGCGGAATACTCAGGTTATACTTGACGAGCCAAGCATATACAGATATGGCCTCGGAACACGGAGACCGAAAGGTCGAGCGTGAATCATATAGTAGATATGATCAACATAGTGATGTTCACCAATGAAACTACTCCATCTCACGTGATGATCGGACATGGTTTAGTTGATTTGGATCACGTAATCACTTAGAGGATTAGAGGGATGTCTATCTAAGTGGGAGTTCTTTAGTAATATGATTAATTGAACCTAAATTTATCTTGAACTTAGTACCTAATAGTATCTTGCTTGTTTATGTTTGATTGTAGATAGATGGCCCATGCTGTTGTTCCGTTGAATTTTAATGCGTTCCTTGAGAAAGCAAAGTTGAAAGATGTTGGTAGCAATTACACGGACTGGGTCCGTAACTTGAGGATTATCCTCATTGCTGCACAGAAGAATTACGTCCTGGAAGCACCGCTGGGTGCCAGGCCTGCTGCTGGAGCAACACCAGATGGTATGAACGTCTGGCAGAGCAAAGCTGATGACTACTCGATAGTTCAGTGTGCCATGCTTTACGGATTAGAATCGGGACTTCAACGACGTTTTGAACGTCATGGAGCATATGAGATGTTCCAGTAGTTGAAGTTAATATTTCAAGCAAATGCCCGGATTGAGAGATATGAAGTCTCCAATAAGTTCTATAGCTGCAAGATGGAGGAGAACTGTTCTGTCAGTGAGCATATACTCAAAATGTCTGGGTATAATAATCACTTGATTCAATTGGGAGTTAATCTTCCAAATGATTGCGTCATTGA
>NW_024117535.1:0-9557 GCF_003073215.2 Triticum urartu | reverse complement strand
GCGCGCCTCCGACGCCGGCATCGTCAAGGAGGTCGCCGACTTCGTCCTCAAGCGCCTCGACAACAAGAGCCCCCTCGTCAAGCAGAAGGTCCGTTACTTATGGCCTCTGATGATTTGGGATCATGTCGTGTTGACCTGACGGGGGGACGAGGATTGGTTGGCCGGTGGCGACGACGATGATTGTTCAGTATAGGACTGGCAGTGGACACTGTTTTAGTGTTCATGCTGATTAGTTTCGCGGTCGTGGTTATGAATTTGTGATTCCTAGAGCATTCTGATCTGGATGGTGTATAGTTACAGGGATTTTCGAGTGTCCAACACTGTTTATTTGTCAGTGTGGGTTGCAGGGAAATAGGCGATTCAAAGTGTTGAAAGGATGGATATAGGAAATTTGGGTTGGTTATCCCAAGCCATAGGTATGGATGACTATCATACCTACTCGTAGTGAGGTGTGGCAATCAACACTATGTCTGGCCAACAAATTGGTTGCCGCTCCATATGTGTTTTTTGACTAAGCATGAGTTCATGGCAGGTGGGCTTGAAGGCTAAGAACCTGTATGTAGCTACTGCCACCCTGCATACCTTCTAACACTCACCGCCCCCAAATCGGATGAACTGTTACCTTCTGTGCAAATTATCTTGACTGGATTTATACAAGTATATAGCTCCTAATGATGGATATCACTGTCCTTCTGCTTATTGAAAAACCTTAAAATGTTCCGTCCATCCAACTTGCTTGCACGTATCCGCCCTAGATTCTGGGTTTTAGAGTAACACTTGCTTGCCAATTACATTGGTTTTCCTGAAGAATTATGCATGCCTAGTTACAATGTTTGACACTAGTGGGTTATATGAGTGTTTTGTTGCACCCTGTTGTTTCTAGGAGAAACCTGTCACGATTAATGTTGGACTTAAGCAAATATTATTGCAATGACAAAATAGAAGGTGTATGTAACCCTATATATTTTTAGCTCACACAGTGAAGTAGGATGTGAAAACGGTATTGTACACTAGAACTGTGATTGCTAATGGCATTTAGAACATACTTTTTAGCCATGGGGTAGTGATCAACTCCAATCCTAGTGATATATCAAATATTTATCAAGATTTCTAAAATATACTAAACTTATGAGTAGCTCCTCTCCAGGTGAACCAAATTTTGCTCAAGGATTTAGTACTTCTTTGCTGAGCGTTTGTAACCAAATTTTGCTCAAGGATGCAGTACTGCTTTGCTGAGCGTTTGTACCGAATGCTCCAGAATGTATTTATTGAATTGTATGAAATTAGGTTTTCTGTAATCCTCAACCCAAAATGTCATCTTTCAATCATGAGTGACCTGCTGTATATTTTCAGAGGAAATGCTTAGCACCTGTGGTGTAATTTTGGTAATTACATTACCTTATGTCCAAGTTCAAATACATTAGTTTGTTTAATAATCTGATGGAGCCCTAGGCTTGAGTTTCTCTGATTCAGTAACATAATCTTTTACCTCCTTTCCTGCTTTCCAGGCTTTGCGGTTGATTAAATATGCTGTTGGAAAATCTGGCACGGATTTCAAGCGGGAAATGCAACGACACTCAGCGGCTATGCGTCAGCTTGTTCATTACAAAGGACACCCTGACCCCTTAAAAGGGGATGCCCTTAATAAGGCTGTCCGCGAAACTGCAAACGAGGCCATTGCTGCTATTTTCTCCACTGAGGACCCTAAAGCAGTTGTTGTGACAGAAGGTCTAGGCAAGCGCATACAGGGCTTTGGAAACACTAATTATGAGCCATCAAGAGATGACAAGAAGTCTTTCCTCAGCGAACTAAGTGAAGTAGTGGGCATTGGTGGTGCTTCCATTAAACAGGGTTTGAGCAACTTTGCTGCCACACATTCAATGATGCCAAATGATAATGGTGGTATGTACAAGAACCCAATTCGCAGGTCTCTGACCACAGAAACTGATAGATATGGCAGGTACGATCCAAGTGAAATTCAAGGTGAGAGCCGTGCTACATCTGGTGCTTCAAAGAATGTGAGTTCTGGTTCTTGGGGTCCAAGTCCCTCAAGTTCAGCATCAGCCGGTGATACTGAATCAAGTCAACCAGGAATTAAGATTCGTGAGGAGAGACTTTTGGAAACAATTGTTACTGCAAGCGGTGTGCGGTTGCAACCCACTCGAGATGCTCTGCAGATATTTTTAACAGAAGCCTCCAAACTGGATGCAGTTGCTTTGAGCCGTGCCCTTGAGAGCAAACTGAACTCTCCATTGTGGCAGGTGAGTTTAGGATAACCCCCTTTTGGGTCTATTTTAACCTTTGGACTTTAGATCATTTCCTTTTGTGGATATAAAAATAACTGTGAATTATGTGTCTTGGCTCCTCTGACAAGTGACAGTGACGAGTGCATATTTTGTAGACAAATCAATTATTTGGTCTTGTTTATTCTAGTTTACACATAGACACTTTGATATCAAGAAAAGTATTAGTATATAAGAACAATATTTGGTATCTTCTTTGATGCATACTGATTTCATTTCTTGCCACATTTACATTGTTACCATCACTAGATATTTACATCTTGTAGATAATTAGAAGTTCAGAACTGTATGAAGTGGGAGTTTGATTTATAAAAAGACTGCTCAACATCAATAGATGTAATTAGAAGTTTCCATTGTACTTACCATACTATAGAGGAATACAGTATATTAAATATGCACATAAGCTGTACATAAGTTGCATAAAAAAGGCTTTGCCCAAGGAACACACATACAAGTATCAGTGATATTGCAGTCCATGATATGCTTGAGCATGTGTACCCAGCAGTCCTGATACTACTGTGAAGCAGCTAGCAGCAGTCTCTCAATTGTCTGGATTTGTGATGTTTAGCTTTCTTTGTCAATATATACCAACTTTTGTTGAATTAAAACGGATTTATATCTGGCAGGGGTTAGTGATAGTGAGCATTCTTTTTTTTGGACGTTTGTTGATCTTATTTGAATAAATTTGGTACACCATTTATTCACATCGTGAATTCTATTGGTTAGGTCACGTGGGTGTATTTTTTAGCTTGATTGATCGCAGCATTTTGATGCTTTTCGTCTTGTTCTGATAAGTACTGAATATGTGTTTGTTTACTGCTCAGGTTCGCATGAAGGCTATCTGTGTACTGGAAGCGGTTGTAAGGAAACAGGATACTGATCCTTATTCCATTGTTGCTTCATATTTCAGTGAGAACAGTGCTTCTGTTGTCAGATGTTGTGAACTGCCACAAGTTTCTCTCAGAGAAAAGGCTTCAAAAGTGAGTCAACTTACAAAGCTGAGTCTCTTAAAATAAAAAATTGTACATATTCCATCGATGAAAGAGAATTTTGAAATAAGTCATGCTCTGTTTTCTGTAAATCACTATCTGCAGTATGTGTATCTTTCTCTAATCTTGAATGACCAAAGCCTTTTTTGTACCAGCCATTGCCAAAGATGTAATAAGTTGTATCGATTTTCTCAGGTATTAAATCTGCTGGTTGGGGAACAACCTACCGGAAGCAAACATCTTTCAGAATCAAGAACTACACCCACTCCTGTTCAGATGCCTGATTTGATTGATACAGGGGATCAGGATGATCTAGTAACTCAGAGTTCAGCTCAAGAAAGCAGCGAGCAGATAATGGGGAACAGTAATTATGCTTCTTCAGTTGATGATTTGCTTGGTGGTGAAACTATTGGTAATACCAGTGGCACTAGCAATGGTAATGGAAGTGATCTGTTTGCAGATGTATCATTCCATGAGGAAGAGATTAAGGAGACTAATGACCTATTCTCAGGCATGACAGTAGAGGAAAAATCCTCAGCCCCCGTGCATGATAACTCTCTGATCGAGCAAGATATATTTGGCAGCAGCCCGGAGCCATTGTTCCAAGAAAGAGTTGATGACAAAGGAACTGTCAATGATTTAATGGCTGGTTTGAACCTTAATGGCACTACCCAAGCTCAGCCTGGACTAAAAGCAGAAACTAACAGTAATCTCAATGGTTCACAGTTCTTTGACATGAACAGTCAGAATAGCCATGTGGCAAGTGGTGCAGCACTAAATGGTATCCTTGGTCAAAGCTCCTTCTATCAACAGGTTCCTATGCAGTACAACTTGTCACCACAAATGTTTGGTCAATCATTTGCTGGGCAGCAATTAAACTATGGTGCTATGGAAGCTCTTCTTGCTCAGCAGCAGCAGTTACTACAGAACTTGGGAAATTTCAATGCTGGACTTGGGCATCCTGCTTTCAATTCAATGAGTGGCGGAAATGCATCTGGGATGCCAGATATTTTCAATTCAAGTAATCAACCTCCACATCAAGTAGCTTTGATGAGCAATTCTAAGAAAGATGAAACTAAAGCTTTTGATTTTGTCTCGGTATGCATTTCCATCTAGTGCCTATTTGTCATGCTTCATTTCTTGCAGACATTAGTTGCTGTTTGCAGTCTGGTAAAAAAAAGCAATATTTTAGACATGGACAGTCCTCCGAGTTCCAACTTCCAAACATAGCTTTGACCACCATTTTTTTTATCACTAGCAATCGTACGCACGCAATGCACGTTGCTTGATTGCATGAGGAACTTATGTACCAATATATGTAGAAAAGCATACTGTAAATTTACTCGTTACAAGTGTTTCCCTTGCAAAAATACCTTAAGGAAAACATGCTGGGCATTAGCACGCAATGAAATGATAGTCAGTAGAAATTAAATAAGCCATGTGTGAATAATTAAGCGATTATTTTATCCAACTTAAATTGTGAACAGTTACTAAAAAATAGTAGTAGTGCATTTGCGAACCATGTTCGTCTAACATAATTAAAACATGCAAGAAAATACAGTTCTCGTGGCATATTTTTTACCCTCAGTATCATTGATGTAGAAGAAAGTAAAATAGCTAATATTTTCTTAAAGAAATATTGCGTAAAAAATGCAGACTTTTTATATTAATACAAATGTAGTTAGGGAGTAACTAATTATGAGTCACTAAGTACATTTAAGAAGCTATTACTATAGGAGCAATTAAGGAAGGTATATGCAAAACATTTGGATTGGAATTTATGAAATTGGATTAAATATTTGGACGGCTTAGATCAAAAGTATCCCAATCAACTCATGTTTTTATATTGGTATATATTGATATGGATATGGATAACATGTTTATAAAATCAAATGCAATTATCTTATGATACATCTACTCACATGATTTTCAAATGGTTTATCTAACTGTTAAGTTGAGTTGAAGTAATACACTGGACACATTCTAGGATTTTACCTTTACCCTTAGGGAGAATATTCAATATTTATTTAGTTTTTGTTGCACATTCTATCTAAGTAATAAACTTAAATTGAACATGCACGTTGTTGAGGCATTTCTTCTCTTCTTGCAATATAGTTTGAAAATTAGGATCGCAAATGTACTTGCAATTTTGGTATGTTGTTTCTGTAGCTTGTATGGATTTAATGGTATTTAGTATGCTCCAGATTGCATCATTGATTTGAGTGTTTTTATGCCTGCATTTATGTTGGTGGGATTGCAATATGGTACAGAGAGGATATGATGATGTGTCATTCTCATGTGCCTCATTTTGTATTCAGCTAGTTTCTCAGTGAACCACCTTAACATTTTACAGAATTGGAGTACTTGATTTTGCCTTGCCTATATAAATATTGAACTTTGTCCTTCAGAAGCTCTTATGCCTTGGGATATTGCTATTACAAGAGCTACAAGTGTGTGGACAGAATAATGGAAGTAAAGTAAATAAGATACTTAGTTTTATGTTGAACTGTAAGTTGCTAATGATGTGACAAGGAACATCATGGTTGAGCTAACTGCGACACTCATTTTGATTCTGTTTATAATCATAAGGGTGCTTGCAGCTTCTGCCCATGCATGTTAGCTGCATCATATTCCTTTTTTTAGATGGATGCTGCATCATATTCCAGTGCCCATGTTAAATGATATATACTCCACTTCGAAACCTAATACAGTAGATCATGTTAAGTTTAATCGACTAATTTGGGACCTCAGTATTTAGTGCCTGGCATTATTGCATAAGAATGTATTGTTGCCATCCTGACACTCAAAGCATCTGCCTCTGTTGTTTAACAACTTCGCTGGTTTTTCAGGATCACCTTGCAGCAGCTCGTGGTTCAAAGAAGTAGACCCTAAAAGAAACGGCATGTTCAGAATTTTGACAAGAACAGAAATGTCAGGCTTCATGGGATTGGCGTACGGCTGGTTTTGCTTAGCATGCAGCAGATGTTGAAGATTATCGCTCAAGGTTCCCAGACTGGGTATTGTGTTGTATTGTGTATTTAGAAGAAGGCTGGTTTAAGTTAAAAAATAAAATGTGAGTTTCATTTTCTTTTACCTTTTTCCCAATTTCTTGTCCTCCTGAAAGAGTCAGACATTGTATATTCAAATATGCTGCGGGATTTTATCTTTTGTTACTTTACGAATACATTTTTTTCTTTTGATGGGAATTGTAAAGTTCGTTAATTTAAGAAAGGTGAAATGCTAGAAGAACAATCATATTTTTGTGGAAGGTGGGAGCTTTCTTTCAAACATTCATATTTGCAAAGGATCTTTGCCTAGGTCTGCCAGTGAGGCCACAAAGCACATTTTCAAAAATATTACAATCCCGCGGAATAGTACAACAGAAAACAGAAACATTGCATACGTAAAAAAAAAGAGACAGAAACATTGCATACGTAAAAAAAAGACAGAAACATTGCATATCCAAAATTACAAACTCAGTATTATAAGCCATGAATGTACAAAGGACGTCTTCCTCTCAAGAGGAATGTAAGCTCTGCTACAACTGAAATACACAATACCATAGTACCATTCCTACAACTACTGTTTTATTCTTCAATGGTTGTCGATGCACCAACTACCAATACTACTGGCTAATATTGTATTCTGCATCTACAACTCTTAGCTCTTTTTGGTTTCTTGGGCGGTGATAGAGTACTGCTACCGCATTCCACAAAGCCGAAACCCTTTGAGCCACTCTTGAGGCCTCCAAGAGCGGACAAGTGAAGATCCTCCTCACCTGCCTGATGTAAAGGATGCTCGGTTTCCCCTCTGACGAGCACTCCATCGACTATGGAGGAAGGCGTCGGGCGATGACAAGGTCTCATGGTGAAGTTCTACGGGACCTGTTTGTATTGTTTTCTCTCTCTCAAGGTCCTTTCCAGTGTTGTGCTTGCATATGTCTCGAATTTTCTCCGCCTCTTAGTGGATTCTTTCACATGGATCATTTTCCTCGTCCGAGAGTTTCCACCCTATCAAAGAGTATACAAAAACTATAGATTTTGTAAATTAAATCTTCTAGAAAGATCTCAGATATGAGTCCCTTTTTGACATATATCATCCAAGATAAGAAGACACGGCGAACAAGCATGGCTTTCAACAACTCCCAAGTCAAAACTTTTCACAACAACTAAGTCGCGGGAAATTGGTAATTGGCTCTGACATCCCACCGGATTGCTGATGGAGTTGAAACAAAGACGATGAAATTTTGAAGACACGACATCTAAAGTCTGGAACAGAACGGCACAGCCTCACTTGCGTCCAACTTCCAAGTACTCGTTGGATCGACAAAGTTAACAAGAGATAGAAACACAATAACAAGAGCATACTGCATCAATTACTGCCACGGTGTCAGCCCTAATCCTATGAAGCACTTGCAGTGCTGAATTCAGTTCTGAGCCAATAGGGTGGATCAAGCATAGGGCTAAACTGTAAATACCAGCACTACTGAAGTCTCAACTTCAGTGACAAGAAAAGCAAGCAAACACGGTTTAGCCATTGCCAGCCGGTGGCCAGTGAACTTGATCTATTGCTTCCCCTACCTGAAACCAAGGAAAGGATAATTACAAAGAAAACTTCAGTGTGTAGTGGAAGAGACACTTAATTTGTTATATGTACATATACGACTTAATTGACGTAACCTGTGAAGAAGTTAACCCAACTTCTCATTCCTCATTTTTGTCTCACAGATGCAGTTGCTGCAGCTCTTCCTTCACGCCATTCAGTCTCCTTTGCAGAACATTAGTATTATACAGTACTAGCCAACGCATAGAAGCTTCAGCCCATCGGATCATCGAACTCTCTTGTGGGTAACAAAAACTAGACGAATATAGTAACTTACCAGTATTTGTCACGCCAATATAGACTTTTTTTTGCGGGATACAACAATACACTGAATGGGGGGGGACGGACGAAGGAACTGCTACAAGCATTTTGATAATTATTAGGAAACAAAATTATTCTAATAACAAAATATTCCATAAGTAGTGTACTACAACAAAGAAGATACTAGATTCGAACAAGCCTACTCATCCAGGGACTGTTGCAGTTAGAACTTAGAAACACTAGCTCCCTAACAAAATTATATTAAAAATTTGCATACATTAAAATGAAGCATAACAGATAATGTTTAGAAACAAATCTGTGTTCAAGGAAATGCATGAAATCCAGAAAAGGATTCTCTTATGAAATTCACTTCAATATGATCGCTCCATGACCTACTCATATCTAACAGCTTATTCAGATTCACTGTGCATATTTTCTCAGACCATTACAAGTCTCGAAAACAAAAAAAATATAGCACGATCATAATAATAACTAGCATACGTATGTAGTACAAGAGAGAAAGATGCTAGTTATTGTTACAAAAATGACTTCTGAATGGATTACCTTCCCAAAAAGCATCTGTTTGAATTCCAGGAGACAATTTCTATTGGAAATTTGCATGTATTGATGTACAAATATTATTGTGGGAGCTGCATACCCATCGAAGGAGTACCTCATGAGAATTCACCGGCATGCCGGCACCGTTGAGCAACCTCAGGAGTATGACGCTCCTCGATCTCTCTTGGAACAACCTCACCGGCGCCTTCCCTGGTACTACGCTATATGCCTGCACCGAGCTCCAATTTCTCGACCTCTCACACAACTCCTTCGATGGAGTCCTTCCAGGCGACATCAATGGGCTATCACCATTGATGACGCATCTCAACCTGCTGACCAACAACTTTAGTGGTGTTGTGCCGACGGCGTCAGCCGAGCTTCGGCAACAACACCACTGAAGTTGTTGGTCGACGTTTTGGGGTGCGTCATCAATGGTAATAACCCATTGATGTTGTCTGGAAGGACTCAATCAAAGGCGTTGTGGGAGAGGTTGAGAAATCGGAGCTCGGTGTAGGCATAGAGTGTAGCACCAGGGATGGCACCAGTGAGGTTGTTCCAAGAGAGAACGAGGAGCAACAACCTGAACCGAGTGCCAAACTTGTATGTGCTATGGTCGGTAAGTGGGTCCTCTAACATACAGTAGGCTCATGGCTGAGTGCAAGCACAGGGATCCTACTAGATCGAGCACAGGTTAAGGTTGTTGCAGACAAGTTGAGCACACCTGAGTTCAGGTTGTTGAAGTCTGGAGGTAGAAGATGTGCTCAGAACCGGACTCAGGTGTGCTCAACTTGTCATGCAACAACCTGAACTGGACTCGGGTGTGCTCAAGGAAGATGCTGGATCG
>NW_024117534.1:0-11192 GCF_003073215.2 Triticum urartu | reverse complement strand
TTATCTTCTATCCATATACCACTTGTATCACCATCTCTTCGCCGAACTAGTGCATCTATACAATTTACCATTGTATTGGGTGTGTTGGGGACACAAGAGACTCTTTGTTATTTGGTTCAGGGTTGCTTGAGAGAGACCATCTTCATCCTACGCCTCCTACGGATTGATAAACCTTAGGTCATCCACTTGAGGGAAATTTGCTATTGTCCTACAAACCTCTGCACTTGGAGGCCCAACAACGTCTACAAGAAGAAGGTTGTGTAGTAGACATCAGGCTTCTTATGATGTGTATTACCGAGAGGACCCAGAGATACCTCTCTGATACTCGGAGTGACAAATCCTAATCTCGATCTATGCCAACCCAACAAACACCTTCGGAGATACCTGTAGAGCATATTTATAATCACCCAGTTACGTTGTGATGTTTGATAGCACACAAGGTATTCCTCTGGTATTCAGGAGTTGCATAATCTCATAGTCAAAGGAATATGTATATGACATGAAGAAAGCAGTAGCAATAAAACTGAACGATCAATATGCTAAGCTAACGGATGGGTCTTGTCCATCACATTATTCTCCTAATGATGTGACCCCATTCATCAAATGACAACACATGTCAATGGTTAGGAAACTTAACCATATTTGATTAACGAGCTAGTCTAGTAGGGGCTTACTAGGGACACGGTGTTTTGTCTATGTATCCACACATGTATCAAGTTTCCGGTTAATACAATTCTAGCATGAATAACAAAAATTAATCATGATATAAGGAAATATGAAATAACAACTTTATTATTGCCTCTAGGGCATATTTCCTTCACCCCCTAGATCAAGCCAATGACTCGAGACTCCTAGATCAAACCAGCAACATCGAGACCCCTATATCAAACCAATGACATCAAGACCCAAAGCTCTGGTCGCGACCGTTGGGACCTCGACCTCGTTATCCTCTAGTATATGAACCGCAACAACAACAATAAGAGCCAACTATTAGAACTCACCACTGGCCCATAGTGGTTGAAACAAAGCTTCGAGGCTTGTGGCTCCACTCACAAGTGAAACAACTAAGTCCAAGCTCGTGAAGCTCATGACTTACTTTTGGGGGGGGGGGGGGTGGCATGCCATTTGTGAAGAACTAACAATTCACAAGAATATCAACAAATACAAGCAAGACAAGTGTATCAAAGTAAACATCTAAAGTCTCAACACCTACTTGAAAATATCCATAGATGATTCATAAATCATTTTACCCAACAAAATAGAAAAAACAAGTGTCAAGTCTTTGTGTAAACAGTAGCATAAAACACAACATCTCTCTACCCTTTATTTGGTTATCTATCAGGTCGATGCCAACCTGCCATCATTATATTCGAATCATTTGATCCGAGCCATACAACATAGTTTATTTCACACTAATGTCACCCTATCATTTCCTTTAACCATATGGCTCTGATCAGGATCACGAAAGTAGCTTCATTTAACATGTTTTGTTTTAAATATACATGTTTCTTGCAGCAATAGTATGATGGTGCCTCAAAAACACGTGTATTCTTTTTTGTAATTAATGGTATTTTCTATAGATTTTATTATTTTAGAGGACCTATCTATTTGTGCCTACGAGAATAAAACATAATCTTGCTCATGTTATCATGTGGTAAATTTTGCGAAACATAATCTCGAGGGACAAAAGGAGCACATATGGAGGAGTCATACCACCTCTTCCTAACTACTAATTGACTGATGTTTATTTTAATGGTAAGTCATCTTTCCTCGGGAGCTAGTTAATTTCTACGCAAACATCTTCATCTATGAAGTCAACATCAATTTGTGACATATGTTTTACCTTTTTACGTACATCATTTAAAAAAATATAGTATGCAATATGATACCTCTTTCGGGACAATTACAAACTCACCAACTTATATATGTGCTCCTGTGTCTAGAATGCAGTACAGATCACTTAGAACACATAAAGAGAATGTTCTAGAGTGAGGGGAAGTGTGTAACTTAGAATCTACTGTGTCCGTTAATGCTCTCTTGTGCACTACTTTCTACTTAAGATCTCCTACAGACAATAGTGGATATCATGATCCAGTACTATCATGAATCACCATGCAAAGCCAAATATGCATATTGCAAAAACAGTATAGTACAAATTGAGAAATAGAAGATGCTAGTATCATATTATGATATTGTATCACAATATGTATCACTATATGTGTCATACGAAACAATAAATGAAATCATTTAAAACACTAATCTATAACACTATGTACTATGAAGTTAGTAACATGTACGATACTATGATATTCCCCACTATGAACAACCTAATTTCTAATATCTAATAGGTTAATATATTTCACTGTTGTGGACTGGTCCAACTCTGATGAGCAAAACCCCCGCCGCAACAGGTTTTACTACACCGGACACGATGTTCATTATTGGCGTGCAAAGGCCCGTCAACGAGATTTTTATATATTTGACAAGCAAACTACGAAAGACCGTATGTTATGTTTGTTTGTACGGGTTTGCTCAAATGCCCGTCTACGATTGTGTTTACCGCGGACGATTTTTATTGTTTACCTATTGACAGTAATGTTTCTAGAGGGTATTGTTGAATAGTACTATCTCAGTGTGCCCATGCACAGAAGTCATAGAGCAGTACACAGTTGCACTGGCCACCAATGCATATCTCAAAGTAGCATTCATGTTCATCTCAGAACTCACGTGTATCTCAAACAAATACAAAATCAGTGCACTGCAAGTCATATTTCACAAACTACAAATTCATATGACACATTTCACGTGAATCCGAAGAACTAGCGCTTATTTATACTCCCTCCGTTCCAAATTACTTGTCACAGGTATGGATGTATCTAGATGTATTTTAGTTCTAGATACATCAATCTCTGCGACGAGTAATTTGGAACGGAAGAAGTATATACTAGTAATCGCTTATGTGTAAACCAACCTGTGGTTGAATGGTTAGGAGAACAGTGGTATTTTCAGCCCACCAGAATTCAAGTCACCTTGTTATGTATGCTCGCTATATATTTTCCGCCAGCTCATATGAAAGTTACGTGACGTGAAGCTGTGATGCAATGGCCGACATGACAGATCGTGCGATGTGTCCGGTTTCTCTTTCGTCAAACACAACAAATCGTGATTAGAGGGGCCACTATAGCCAATAATGTTGGTGGGTCGGAAGAGGCGGTGTCTAACTGTGTACTACCACTATGCTGTTGCATTTAGGGTTCACACAAAACTGTTCGGCATGTACGTACGTACTCCTACGTACAGGTCCATCTCCAATCAATCTGAAGAAGAACGAGAGCTAGCCTGCTACTAATTGAATACCCATGCAGGGAGGGACCTCTACCTAATGCCACAGCTACATTTACTCCCGCCTCAATTACCAGTGTAAAACGCGATCTGAATCTTAGGGTCTCGGGTTCCAATGCACCTGAATTGAAAATAAATTTAGTAAATTCAAAAGGACTTACAAAAATTCTGAATTTTTTTGGAATCAAACATGATCACGTGTTACACTTGTGTGAAAAGTTTCGCGAATGAATGACTTTCATGGTGTTCTGGGCGAAAAAAACAAAATCAACACTATATGAAAGTTAACATTCACGCTTTTGCATCGATCGGGTGACGACAACGCTTGTGCATTCTTTTCTTCTTGGAAGCGTTGCTTTTGGGGAATCCCTTTTGTGGTTTGGGTGTTGTCTTCGGTGGTGGTTAGAGTGCTCTTGTTGCGAGTTTCATCACCACGACGAGGTCTTTGTTTTCTCTTTCTCTATTTTTTATTTTTTTTCTTGCCTATGTGCATCTTTTATGTCTTTCGACATCTTGTTGGTGCAGAAACAAGGTGTAATTGATATCTTCATGATATTAATATATTTTCCTTATAAAAAACACACTTTTTGTACTCACAATATTTTATTTTTTTATTTTGGCAATGGAGCCCGATCGAGCAGAACTTTTTCCATGAGTGTAATACCAGATCATGTTTGATTCCAAAAGGTTGCAGGAATTTTCGACTCTTTGAATTTTCTAAAAAGAAATTTCCAATCCAGGTCCATTGGGACCCGAGATCCACTGGGTATTTCCATGTAAAATGATACTAGTATACATACTATACTAGAATTTTACAAGTAGCTAGGTGCATGTACTCCCTCCGGTCCTTTTTACTCTGCACATTGGATTTGTCGAAAGTCAAACTTTGCTAAGTTTGACCAAATTTATATTAGAAATTATTAGCATCTATAACATCTAATAAATATAATATGAAAATATATTCCAAGATGAATCTAATGATATTGGTGGTGTTATGTGAATGTCTATAATTTTTTATATATATTTGGTCAAAGTTGGATGAAATTGACTTCGGATAAACCTAATATGCGAAGTAAAAAGGACCGAAGGGTGTAAATATTAGAGCTGAAATGATCAAACTGTATGTTCAGAAGTGAAATGAACTGAGACTGTTTTTGTCCAAGAGTCAATTGTCGTTTGTCACAGCAGAAATGGCCCTCTTTTATATAAACAAATGATCCAATCATAAACATCTTTTGTCTAAGCTAGTAGAGTACAACGGGCGATGGCAAGGCATCACTTGGAAAGATGCTAGCTACTAGTACAACACAAGCCTCTCTGGTTCTACTGCTAATCAATTAATAACTCTAGTTGCTAGTACTTCACTGATCTCTACTGCTGCATGCATGCCACCAGACAAGGGGATGGATCACTAGATCATCCAACATCTCAAACTCATCTGGTGCTTCAGTTCAGTCACCACTCTGGCCAGCATTATTTCCTCCCCTGCTAATCACAAATCCAAAAAAGAGAGAGCATCAAGTACTGTACTAAAAATTACTGTAATTTTTTTTATTGTATGCATTCCACATGGTGCTAGTGGTTAATTTTGATTTCACAGTGGTATGGTGCCTACTTTTACTGAAACTTAAGTGCATAATCATGTCACTTTACCTAGACGTTGTCAAATGTAGGGTCCTTCCTTTCACTGCTGGAAGGAGCACATGTAGTTACTGAACACCACTTGATTGAACAGTTCGTGCCTCGGCTCACCTACTGTTTGCATCATGTAGCTGCTGCTGCTGCTGCCGTTGTCCTGGAAAATCATGCACACATGGGCAGCCTCATTCAGCACGGCAGGCATGTACATTGAACAGTGCTTTGGAATTGGGTCCTGAATGATCGATCATGTAGATCTCTGGAGAGAGAAAGTGGCCAAACCTGGGTGCCTTGAAGTGAGTAGGTTGGGGAGGAGGAGGAGGTGCCGGTGTCCATCATGGCCTGAGATGGAGCTGGGCTAGATGATCTGTTCATGGGAGGACCAGTAGGTAATGCAGCTGCGTCATGGAACATGCCTTCAATCTTCTGAAACAACAAAGTTATTTCCAAAATGTGCAAGTTTTTTAATAAGAAAGGTTGAGAAAAATATATTGTCTATCACAATGATCATATATATATTTGAGCTTGCATATTGATTAACTCATACTTGTGATTGGTCACTGAAGGCAGCCTCACTCTCCATGCCAAAACCATACACCACAGGGCTCAGGGAAGCAATCCTCATGGACAGGAACTGAATGGCAAATGAGAACTTGTTAATTAACTAAAGACATCTCCAAGGCTTAAGTGCTTTCCCTATATAAATATTGATAGTTTTTTTCTAACTTCAGTACCTCAACTTGGTTTTGCAGTGACTGCACATAGTTGATGATCTCATCCAAAATGAGAGCCTTACCAGTGACCTATACACAAAGCAGTGCACATTTTTCCTTCTAAAGTTAGTACCCCACGCACAACAAGTTATTTCAAGTGCAGTGGTGATTCTAATTAGGAGTGGTCAACTAACTTACAACCTTGTCACAGCCAGGGACCAGGGACTGCAGCATCCTCATCCTCTCACTGATCCTCTCCCTCCTCACCTGAAGCAAGAAAACAAAATGCCACAGCATATGAGTAACAAAAATAGGCCCCAAAAACCAAGCTAAGATAGCTACAACCACACAAGAGAAAATATAGTGAAGAACACCAGTAGTACCCTCTCTGAAAGGCTGTGGCTATCTGTTGCCTGCCCTCTCCTTGCCCTCACATGGATGTACCCCTTTGGTTCCTCCTCATCATCATCCATCTCCTTGCCCTGCTTTTTGCCTCCCCTCTTCCTAGTACTCTCCTTGGTTTCCTAAATTATTTTTCAGTCACAAACAATACTATCCATAAGCAACATGTGTACTGCTAAATGAATGTGTTTCAGAACAAACATAGAAGGTTCAATAAATCTGCTATACATATGGTACCTTGGAGTGGGCAGAGTTGAGGCTGGTAGTGTCCTCCTTGGGCTTCCTCTTCTTCTCCACAGAAGCAGTGGCCACAAGAGGGGTGTCAAGAACCACAGATGAGCCCTCCCGTGAGGCTGCTGCTGCTGCTGGAGCGTCCTCAGGGTTGCCATGGCAGAGCAAGAAGCTGCCGGCATTGGTGAGGCCATACTCCATCTGCTGCGGGAGGTGTGAGAATCCTGCCATTGCCCAACAGCCACAAGCTAGCTAGCTACCCTTGTGTTGGAGATGAGGTTTTCTTGGCAAGGAGGAGGGGTTCAGAGAAGAGCCAACAGCAAGTTTTTGGCTCCTTGATGTCCCTCCTGCCGGTTTATATAAAAGTTGGGGAGGGGTATAATGGTAGAGAGAGAGAGAGAAAGAGAGAGAGAGAGAGAGAGAGAGGAAGTGGGAGAGAGATGCATGATAAGACCAAATCATCACTGCATCTCTATTAATGGGGAAGATGGCAGTGTGGGCAGTGTTGAGAAAGGGCCCCCATGTCTCTTGTTGTAGGATGGAAATTAATAATGGAGGAGATGCCCATCATATATGATTTTAGTTGATTGATAGGAAATTTTTGTGGGATGGGGGAGGGGCTGGGGTGTTTTAATCTGATAGGTTGGAGCCCCTTTCTCTTTTCTGTCTCCCAAGCTGAGTGTGGAAGCACACAACACATTTTTCCTACTTTGGCTACATACTACACATTTTAGATTTTGATTTAAACGCTCTTATATGTCTTTATACAGGGAGTACTATTTTAATTTGTTTAAGTAGGTGCATTAGCTTGGTCAATTGACTGTACTAGTATCCTCTTGTCTCAGAGAAAAGCATCTGCCTTTAAATCTAGCTACCTTCTGAGACATAACCTGCAAAGGTAATTAAGTGCTCTTAAAAGATAACCTGTGCACTGTGCTGTGCATATAAAGTCGCTGCATCAATAACTGCAAGCTGAAAGCCTGAAACCCCCATGACAGTGAGTATTAACTACATAATACTCAAGTGCTGTGACAGATTTTTTCGGACGGTAGTCAAAAGAGTCTTCTCGGTGAGAATACTACCGCTTCCATGCATGTCAGTCGCCGGGCACGTGTTAATTTTCCTTCCGTTTGTGGTTTCGCCCGCATTTGCAGAATTCAGCTAGAACTTTCCTGGGAATCGTTTGATCAGGAGGGGCCGTTGTCTCGATGAAATAGGATTGAGGACATGTACAATGATGCTATCTTAGAAGTGCCACATAGAATAATGGACGAGGTGAAACAAAGAGAAACCATAAAAAAAAAAGGTTTTCCTTCTCTTAATTAAGAGATCATCTCTTAGGAACAATTGTCACCACATATTTAGGAATATCTAGTTATTGGAGACAAGACTAAGAATGATCCATTGTACATTATTTGTTATTGCCTTATCTAGATTACATGGCGGACATAAGATAAGACAAATTTATCAACCATTGTACATGTCCTAAGTATACGATTTCGCTAATTATCAGTCAGCTGAGAATCAACTATTTCTTTTATTATAATATATATAAAGGGAGTATTTCAGTCAAATTACTAATTGAAAAGAATAGTAAACTTTTTTAAATGTAAATTGGCTATTTCTACATAGGAACGTGTGCGATGAACAATACAAGCATGATTTGGGGAGGGATTTTTTTCCTCTATTGTACTGTAACAAGGAAGAATTATCTGCATAAATCAAAAGTGAACAAAAAGCTTGTGATTCCATGCACATTAAAGCTATCAATTTTATCTATAGGGTATACCGTGACCACTAGAGGGGTATCGAGGGTATTTTTGGTCCATGTATTTTCGTGGGCAGGCACCAGCAAACGCATGTGTTGAGCACACTGCAGGGAAAGCCTTGTTGGTCGAGTACCAGAAATACTCGGCGATGGCCAAAAAAGACTCGGTAACAGCTTTGGCGAGTGTCACACTCAGCAAAGACTGTTCGGCTTATACCATGTCGGCAACACGGAGTATGCTGAGCGTCGATTGTCAAGGTACTCGGCAAAGCTTTTGCCGAGTGTCATACGAGGGTGCTCGGGAATATAAAGGTCAGACGGCCAACCGATGGAAACGGCGATGCCACATGGCACCTTGGTTTGCCGAGTGTCTACCTCCAGTGCTTTGCAAACACGGGCCGGCACGACGAGTCGCCTAGTATAGTGTCCCTGGTTCTCGACATAGGACTTTGCCAACTATTATGACTCGGCAAACAATGCTCCCTGAATGCTGCCACGTGTCCCGACATTTGCCGAGTAACCTTCCCATGATACTCGGCAATGGGCATGGATTTTGCTCCATAAGTACCGGGCTAAAATGTGGGATCCACATGTAAGTGATCCTAAACCCTTTGAAAATTAAACACTACTTTGTGTGCAATGCAAGACTAAATAAATATTATGTATTATATTTTATTTAGGGATTTATTTTTGTTGTTGCAATTGTATAAATAATTATTGCAAATACTGTTTGTATTTGCTCTATGAATATCCATGGATATCTAGTCTGTTACGGGCATGAGCAACGGGCAAGCTGTTGGATGTGAGCATGGTTCTTGAGGACCTCTGCCCAACCAAATCGTCTCCATCCAAAGTTCCAAACAACCCTAGAAGTATATTCTAGATGTCTCATATATGCAACTATTGGCTCCACGAGCCAGGAGGGCTCTCGCTGGAAATTAAATTCGAATGTGGCCCTTCTCTTTTTCCGTATGATCAAGTGGAAATGAAATTTGAATGTGGCACTTCTCTTTTCCTTTTGAGAGGAAACTGGAAGGAGTATGGTCCTTTTCTTTTTATGAGTGAAAAATAATTACTACCATTAACTGTTTTCTAGAGGGACAAGACCAATAGCAGATCCAGTAGGGTGTTTCTTTGTAATAAACAGTTTTTTTTTGTGCAAAGAGGGTGTTCCAAAGAAGGAGTTGGTTGTGTCTTCGTTGGGCTAGTGGTGCTTCGGTAGCAGAAACAGCGGTTGGTTATTCTGCGACTTAGGCGGACATCTAGGAACAATTGACCCAACACCGTCCTCTTCTCTAGGTTGTGGATCCTTGGGGATCGACACCACCGGTACATCGTGCGGAGATCGATCATTACCATGTATGCTACTTCCTTGTCCAACAAGATGATGGTGCGGAACTCTAACAGCGGCAACATCAGCGCACCATCGACATGTGCGGTATGAAGAGGATATAGGAATCCCCAGGGGCTGAATTGCACTTCTCTTTTCTTTTAGAGATTTTCTTGTAAGACTGGTGTTCGATTCATACAGAGAGCACAGTGCAAATCTAGCAGTGTTATCATAATACCAGTACAGCAAAATTAACTACAAGAGCACATTTCTTACAGCAAGCTTCTGGACAATAAAAAAAAGGACAAAATGGCCGATCCAATGAGCACATTTTGACCTGTCAGATGCAGTGCAACCAGGCATGGCATGTAAAACGAGGAAGACGCGGAGTAGAAATCAATTACTGACCCGCGCGCGCGCCCACATGCATGACGGGACGTGTACATGCATGCACGTAGTACGTA
Organism: Triticum urartu; assembly: GCF_003073215.2. Taxonomy (NCBI): domain Eukaryota; kingdom Viridiplantae; phylum Streptophyta; class Magnoliopsida; order Poales; family Poaceae; genus Triticum; species Triticum urartu. Next base: position 1,304 of record NW_024117534.1, on the reverse strand, counting down.
GGTGGTACTCCTCCACCGCAAACCCCAACGGAAACGTGATGGATCGGCCGATGGACGCAGGTGCGTGGCCAGAAGAGGCCGATCGACATAGGAGTGGTAGGACGATTGGACGGTCCAGACTCACACCCAGACCCAGGGCTCCAGGCTATACTACTGCACGCACTACATCTACCTACGGCAAAAGTGCAGCAGAGCTATGTGCTGTGGCTGTGGCTGTGCTATTGCATGTAGAGACGTTGCATGGGTCGACCCTTTCCGCTTTCCAGCTCTCGGGGGCACGAAAAGATGGCGTGTATGGTCACATCCATCTCGCACAGTACGCGCCCGCATGTCTAGTCAGCTAGCTAGTCTTTTCCTCTCTCTTTTGGGAGTGGCCTCGCTGGTCAAGATGCAGCTGTTGATGCTGCTGCTGCTGCGTAGAGTAGTATACAGCCACCATCTGGCTAGCTCTCTAGGTTTTGAAAATTAGTCATACGTGAATGGAGCCGCAAAAACATTTATTGCCTACCAAAACAACAGTAGTACTTCTACCTATAGGTATACAAGCTAAGAGCATCTACAGCCGATGGGCAATCCAGCCTCTCAAACACACACGGACCTGCTCGGACGCGTCAAGAGCGCTAACCTGACACATATCATATTTGCCACTCTATATCCACTCTATATCCGCATATCTCATATCCGGCGCCTTATATCCATGCTACACACACAACGTTCATCTACTCTATATGATCAGACGACGGACAGCAAAAATCGACTGTAAAGGAACACAAGATCGGCTGCAAACCAACATTAGCAAACTTTGCCACATCCGAAAGATCATTGTTCGTTACCGGACAAGTTCTTAAAACTTCTATAACTAAAAATGATATAAACATTGGGCGGAATCGCCACTTCCTCGTCGGGCCTTTGCGCTTCCGGTCACCGACGCAGCTCTAGGCGTCCGCAGTTGGTGGAGGGTCTTGGTCGCCGACGAGGAGGTATAGCTTTCGCCGTTATCAGAGTCGGGGTCGGAGACGACGACGAGCCCCTTCATCTGATAGACCGCCCTGTTCTGCTCACGCTTCAACCTGGCGAACCGAACCTTCTACGTCGTTGCCCCTTCGCCTCGCGCTCCAACTGCCCAATAGCAAGCCGGGGCGCCTTGGCATTCTTTCGTGGAAGGCGGCGAGCGTCCGTCTCCGCCGTCGTGAGGGACGCAGTAGACTCATGCGAGGAGACACGCGTCCTCGTTGGGGTCCACCTCCGTCCCACCGCGGCGGTGACTGCTCCGTCGTGTTCCTCTCCCATGCACGCTACCTCTC
>NW_024117533.1:0-8602 GCF_003073215.2 Triticum urartu | reverse complement strand
CAGCACCCGCCGCCCCCCCCCCCCCCCCCCCTCTCTGGACCCTGGCCGCGTTTCTGACAGCTATCACGTGCGCGTGTATGTAGGTGAGAAGGCCGCCCTGGTTCTCCTTGCTTCGATTCTAGTCTAGCGATGCTTGCTTGGTTACGTCATGCGTGTGCTGACTGCTGTGTTCGCGGGGTCGGAGGTTGTTCAGGCATGCTACATTGCTGCGTGTAACCGTCTACTCTACCGATTGCCTTCGGGTTCTGTTTGTTGTGATGCTCTGGTTGTCTTGATTTGGTCAGATTTTCGCTTGATTTGTTGGTACGTTTAAAACATGGGCATTGGGTAAGCACAGAGGGCCTTCTAGCTAGTAAAAAACCAAATAGATTTGCATGAGAAGCACCTAACCTGCCGCCTGTATGACCTTGTTTCTGACTGCATTTGGTTGCGTCTGTGAGTTATTTTGAGTAGTTACAGTGTGCGCTGCCTTGGTTCCGATACCTTTGTCAAAAGTTTTCTCATACTCAATCAAAAATACTTTTCCTAGTGACAGCCATGGCATGTTAATTTTAGGACCGATCATCACACCCGCATGATTAAATACCGTAGTTAAAACAAACTGGGCTGATCAGTCTCTTGATAATGTGAGAACTAAAGATGATGCGGTACAATTGTGCATTGCATCCTAATTTGCAGCATAGTGTGTCTTATCAAGTATTTTCACCGCATGACTCTGTCCAGCAATGTGATAGATCAGTCACTTTGACTTCCAGAGGCTCTTGTGCATTCAACACGTTTGCTTCTTTTCTTTTAGTTTTCTAACTTGTTAATTTGTCTATTCTCTTCTATAATCCGATCATGTTTACTTTTGTGAAAGGTATTATAAAGAGACTTACCAAAAGAAATGGCGACCTGTCGGCGCTTTTTTCTATCAACACGAATGGATGTAATGTGTTGCGTCTCGCGGCATGCGCAGGCCATTTAGAGGTTTGCAGGTACCTAGTGGAGGAGCTTGGAGGAGATGTAAATGCTCCTGGGTTTGGGGATACAGCTCTAGGTCTTTCTCTATCCCTTTCTCCATTTTTCAATTTGGTGGCTACCATGTAAATATTTGCCAGTATGAGATGTACGATTGTGCTAACAATGTGCTTTTTGCAGGTGCGACTCCATTTATGGTGTCTGCTCAGTCTGGTGATGTTGCTACTGTCAAGTATTTTCTTGATCATGGTGGTGATCTTGTGAAAGCAGATGACAAAGGGCGCACAGTTCTCCACCATGCTGCGGGTATAGGTACTCCCCCTGTCACACACCCTCACACTTAATTTCTGCAATCTAGTCATTGTACTGGTAATTATTTACTCTACTCCAGTCATTTGTTCAATGCTTGTGCCCAAATGACTTATGGAATCATCTCGTTCACCACAGGATGCTGCAAGGTTACAGAGTTCCTCCTGTCAAAAGGAGTGCCTGTTGACATAGACTGTGGCCGTGGAACACCACTCTTTTGGGCTGCCAGTAATTTGTTCAATGCTTGTGCCCAAATGACTTATGTGGCTAGGCTGGGGATTCCGGCTTTTGATGTTAGGATTAGGTGAGTGGTCTGGGTAGTGGCCCAGCTAGCACCCCTTCATCATATGGATAGGAGTAGCGGCATATGTTGCCTAGATGGTGAATTCAGGCTTATTGTTGTAACACTTTGTAAGGTCCTCGAGAATAATCAATAAAGTGGCCGTATGCATCTCCCAGATGCAGAGGCCGGGGGTCATCCTCCTTTTCTAAAAAAACCATGCGAATGTATATGGCCTCTGCTATTATTTCTCTTGATTCACAGTTAATTTCGACGGGAAGTTTTAAGTTTGTGCATAGTTATATGACGTGGACAAATATGTTTTATCCTGGGTCTGCTTTGGTTGCTCGGATTGATACATACTTAGATGCCGCAGTACATAATCATTTTATTAGGGACACTCAATGGAGATTTTGAAGTGTGATTCATTTAATGGAGCAACCCATTCCAAACCTCAAACTAATCAAGCATGCTAGATCAGAATTACGATTGGACCCACTTACCATCTGATTCCTTGAACCACCACACACACCAGTTGATTATATGATGACATGTTTTTTAATAGTCATATCTTTGTTCATCTCAAACGTAACTACTGAATTTATCATAACACATGTGCTTCTTATCTTAATAAAACAATGCCCTCCTTTCAGCCTAACATCATCATCAATGGTACTACCAGTCCCCTTATGAGTGCTCTTGCTTACCGTTCATTGAAGTGCATGAAGCTACTCATTAAGGTGAGTATTCTCTGGATTATTTTTCCATGCGATGTTGTGATTTGCTTAGTTTACGAGCTCTGCATGCTTATATACATGTGCATGGAGATATCACCATGGACATAATTTTGCACAATTCTTTTCACAGGCTGGTGCTGATGTCAATTGCAATGGTTCCATGTTGACTCCATTGTTGCTTGCTACGATGCATGGAGGTTATACCAACTTCATTAAGCTCCTATTAAAGGCTGGAGCAGATCCTAATATTCCTGATGATGTATGTGTTTTATATATTTTGTTGATATTTGCTGACCTGGTATGCAGAATTTCACTATATTCTGTTAAGCTTATAGTGGTACTATTATTCAGCTCTTCTGATAATGTTAAGCACCCATTTAGCGATGGGTTTAGGTTGCTTGGTGTCATTGACTATGCTTATGGGAGTTGCGATTGTGTGTATTAACATTATCTTCACATTTCATTCTGGCAGTCTTTATCATAAAAAAAAGACCTATGGGGGGCTCATCCTGAGATATTAATCTGCACCACGGAAATCAAACTCTGGTGGGCTGGGTCACTCACGGCACATCCACCACTGGGGTGCAGCCCAATTTTGAATGGTTATATCAACAGTCAACAGATGTATCATTTTCTGTTGATCACTCCTATGAAGGAACATGCCTATACTCGTTGTTCTTAAAAGGTTTATGTGTCCAACATTTTATCAATATTTTTCCATTTTGGAAGATCATATTGGTGCTTAACTTAACAGTTGATGAGATACTGAGATCTCATATCTTATTACAAACCATTCTGGGCAGCAGCATTTCTCAAATGTTCTCATGCAATAAACAGTAGAATAAATTGAATTTTCCTAGCTAACTTGTTGTTGTTCTTCGTCCTGTTGGCGTTCTGTTTTCAGCCTTTTACTCTAGGCTACTTATATGAATGCTACCATCAGTTAACGGACCGACTAAAAAGAATTCATGTGTGCAGTTACTTATCGTTTTTTATCTATATATTTCATGGGGACGAGTGTGATTCCACTAAACTGTTTTGGTGTCTCAGTCTCAACTTCTATGAAATACTCTTGGAAACCTTGTTGACAAGAGTTGATGAGATAATGAGAAGCAGTATGTACTATTCTGGGTATCAGTATTTCTCCAATGTACTCATGCAATAAAAGCTGAAATAAATAGCTTAATTGATATGATTCTTCATCCCAATTCGTGGTATTCTCCTAGTTAAAACATTTGATAATTTTATTGATCCTGGTTCTTTCTGACAATATTTAATTTTCTTCATCGATTGTATGTTACGTAATGATCAAGTTCTTTTGTTATAATCTCTATGGTTTTCTTCTTCCTTTTGTTTGAACAAAATGATAAGTTCTTTTTCCTTTTGTTTCTAGTTGGGTAGGTTTCCAGTAGAGCTTGCTGCGATACGCGATTGCAAGGAAGAGGTTGAAATGTTATTTCCTGTGACTTCTCCAATTCCAAATGTCCCAAACTGGAGTATTGAAGGAGTAATTTCTCATGCGAAAATTGAAGAAAAGAAGCCAATTGTATGTTATTTTCTGTTCTTATTATGATGCTTGCTTACTGAATATTATTTGAAAGCTAAGCCTTCATATATTTTGTGCATTCGGTGCTATTGTAAGCTGTGATTACTTTATGCATTGCACCACTAGCGAAAATTATTGCTGATTATCTGAGAACAAAGTACCAACTTTACTTTACAAGGGTAATATGATTATGTAGTCACAACAGGGCTGCCCACCAATAGACATGATAAACCCATATTTGGTAACAAAACATAATATGAAGAAACCGTGGAACGTAATGTGTAGAAACTCCTAACAAAATCCGGTTTTCGTGATGGATAATTAGTACATATCATTGAGGAAAAAAGTCCTTTTGATTCCAACATTGAAAAGTATGAACACCTTACACTTGATAAGATTGACTCCTAAGATAAGGCAATTGATGTGCGGATATTTACATGTAGATTGTACTCTAGTCATATTTCTATTAACTGACTTGAACTTATCTTTTGAGTCAGGTATTGAGCAAATCATGTAATGTTGTGTATAGTTAGATGCTCGCAGGAACAATAATTCTCGAAACATGGCTCATAATCATGGATGTCATGCCACGGTTGTGAAGTACACCATCATCAAGTAGAGGGTGTGCTATTCATTAGTATCCAGTAATAATGTCACAAGAGTACTATATTTTAATTAAGTGGCATACTATGTAATGTGTTCTCCTTGGTTGTTTCGTGAACGAAGAAACACTTGATATTTACCGATGTTCCCATGTTTCCTGTGGAACGCTTGCCATCTAGTTAAACTGAAATTGTTAACTTTAGCGAGAGCATTCAATGGTAAGTTACATGCCACCTAGATACCAAATTATGAAGAATGTTGAACACGAAGTTCTTGGGTGTCTTTTGTGGTAAGAAGTGGGAAAAAATTCATAGTAAATGATTATTCCAAAATAGAAATATTCAATTCATGTTTCATTTATTTGTTATCTAGGAGCAACGGCACCTTCAAAGAAGAAAAGGTTTGATCAAGTCAAAGGCTGATACGGCATTCAAGCAGAAGGAGTATAAGATAGCAACAAAGATTTATGATTTGGTACACCTCTTGCATTATATCTATGATACTGGGAACTGGTTGAAGATATATAACTCTTTCTGTAATGTAAAACATGAAGGTTTGGTTGGCAAAAATAATTAATATTCCCTCTAATTCACAAAAAAATGACGTTTTGGACCTTGACATGGTCTTGGGAATATATTTTTGACCACCAATTTATTTTCTGACAGTACTTCTCTACACAAATCTATGCGTATGATTTTCAACCCAATTTGAACGTTTTAAATGGTATTGTTGGTCTAAGTTTGACTTGGGACGTCTCTTTTTTGTGTACTGGAAGGAGTAATGATTAGTGCGACTAGGATACAATGATCCATGGAAACCATCTATTTGACTATAGATCAAACTAAAGTTATGATTAGATCTGACCAAGGGTCATCCAAAATGTATATGATCTGAAGCCAGTATACATTAAGAATGTGCTAGCATTCATGCATTACTATTTGGGGCAGAATGAATGAAGATTCCATCATCAAACTTGGTTGTTGTCTTACATCCCCAGAACCCATAAGAAGTTCATGACAGTGCATCAAATTATCTAGCTTTATCCAGATTGATCGTACAACAAGCCAATCTGTGTAGCAATAGAATGTGCTCCATATTCTGCAGTATTACTGTCTTACTGAGTAGTAATGTAGATAGTTTCCTACCTGTTAGCATGTGTGAACCATTAAAATAGAACTTTTGTATGTCACCACTCTACCTGGTATCCTGCGTGAGTCCCATGAATGAGCATTAATTAAAATAAGGCCTCCTTTGGTTCACGGGGTAGGGAAATCATAGGAATAGAAAAGTCATAGAAAATGGGATGACATGTATCTCAAATCCTATGAGTAGGAATAGGAAAGAAGATGTCCTTTGATTCACTTCATAGGATTTTTTCCATTGAGTCTAGGCTAATGTTTAGGCCTCCTTTGATTTAGAGGAATTTTAAAGGAATTTTAGAGGATAGGATTCTTATAGGATTTTTTCCTTTAGAGCCCTTTGGTTCATAGGAATGGATTCCTATTCCTACATAGGATTGGTTCCTATCCTTCACATTTCGGCCTCTTTTGGTTCATAGGATAGGATTATCATAGGAATAGGAATCTTGTAGGAAATGAGATGACATGTATCTCAAATCCTATGAATAGGAATAGGAAACAAGATGTCATTTGGTTGACACCAAAGGAATTTTTCCATTGAGTCTAGGCTCTTTTTTATTTTCCTATGAAATGTGGAGGATAGGAATCAATCCTATGTAGGAATAGGAATACATTCCTATGAACCAAAGGGCTCTAAAGGAAAAAATCCTATAAAAATCCTATCCTCTAGAATTCCTATGAAATTCCTCTAAACCAAAGGAGGCCTTCATAGGAAAATAAAAAAGAGCCTAGACTCAATGGAAAAATTCCTTTGGTGCCAACCAAATGACATCTTGTTTTCTATTCCTACTCATAGGATTTGAGATACATGTCATCTCATTTCCTACAAGATTCTTATTCCTATGATAATCTTATCCTATGAACCAAAAGAGGCCTTATTTTCCTATGAATTGTGAAGGATAGGAAGAATTCCTCCATAGGAATAGGATTCCATTCCTACAAACCAAAGGGCTCTAAAGGAATTTTTCCTACAAAAATTCTATCCTATGAAATTCCTACAAAAATCCTCCAAACCAAAGAAGGCCTAGAACTTTTGTATGATGACATTTTATTAAGTTGAGACTAATATCTGCATGACCTCGTATGTTTGACCGTAGGCAATAGCTCATGGAGAGAGTGCAACACTGTATGCAAACAGGAGTGTTTGTAAACTACTCAAGGGTGATGGTGAAGGTGCTTTGTCAGATGCTCTCAGGAGCAGAATGCTGCGATCTGATTGGGCAAAAGCTTGCTACCGTCAAGCTGCAGCTCACATGCTACTCAAGGTGCCTCTAGATAGCCAGTGTGTTCAATTACAGAGAAGATTACATTGTTAGGATCCTTAACTTGGAGCCCAAGGGATAGACTATAGAGATAGTTACAAGAGATAAGATGAAATCACAACTAACTACCCTAGTCTAGGCTCGGTGGAGACGTCCTGGTTGAACCGGACCTTGCACGCCATATTTGTCGCTTAACACTTTTTAGCTGACGTCTCCATTCCTTTCGGTTGAATTCATGCAGGAAGGCAAGGGAACTCATGAAGAACCCTCCCGGCGAAGGCGAGCAGTGAGACACGGACTCCTGGGATGCAACATGTGCCAGTTTTCACTAAACTAGAGCAAGTAGGGCCTTCTAATCCTTATGTTCTGCTAGGAACCAAAACTCTCATTCATGTGGAGCTACGCCTTAAGACTGCTAACACGACTTGTGTGAATTTATCTTGTCTGGCATGTGGATCTTACTCGCCGTATTCAGTCACTTTACATTTGGTTAGACTTATTATCTTTCATGTGCCAGTTGCTTCTGAGGGGCCTGCTATATTTCTTATGAGTATCATGTGTTCAAGTCTGACCGTGACGGCAGTTTATAAACTGTATATACTACTATGTAGTATTCACTAAACGAAGTAGTTGGGCAGTAAACTTTCTTTTTTGAAGGTGGTTGGGCGGTAACTAACTAACAGTAGAGTTATGAAAGTCAATAGTACTCCTTGCGTCAGGGCCGTCGAGTTCCCTATAACTTGATCTGGGACGAGGCGTACCGTCGGATTTGGACTGAAGCGTTTCCCGGATAACCAACAGTAACCTGAACTTAGGTGAATCTTTCGACAGTTGTTCAGGAAAGAGGAGCAAGGCTGACAGGGCTGTCTCCTCAGCTCACACCCTTGAGCCAGTTCGTCCGCCTTCTCGTGTCGTGTTCCAGCGCAGTGGAATGCTTCGTCAATCGTCACCATGGCCGAGACTTTTATTTGTAGTGATCGTAACGTCCCCGTCGTGTCACGCCATTACCATTAAATCAAAACTCCTTGGCCAGATTGACCCGACAGCATCACCAATTATTGCTACCCCGGCCTGGATCAGCACTCCAAATCAGCTCCCCGCCCGCCTGAAAGCGGCGCAAGTGCAACTTGCGACTTTGCGAGGCATCTCGTTAGTTATCCTCGAGAGAGACGTGACACTTGCTCACCTGGCGTTACTTGTACTCCTTCCTGGCGGGCGATGGTTTGTCCTTCGGCATATGCTGCGTTGCGACTTGCGAGTTGCCACCCACCGTCGTCGCCTGGAATATACCGCGGCGTGCGAGGTGCGCGAGAGCATTTTGCACCGGAAAATGGCATCGCCGTCGACATACGTAGACATAGGGTCAGGCTTGGCAGGACATTGGGATTTTACCATGGGTAGTTCGTAGGTAGGCTCTGGTTCCTCTCCCGAGCTTGGGTTTGACGAGGGTTGACGATGTACGTCCATCGATCACAGTCTTGGCCTCTGACCATCAGAAGAAACAGAACAGTCGCCGTGAACGCAGCGTTGTGCAACGGCACGGCAGGGAGAACGGGCGTGGCCGTGAAAGCAGCGGACGGATGTGCACATCACCCGGGCAGCTACCGGTGCGTGTGTCGCTAGCTGCACGCATGCGCATCACGCACGGCGTTGGTTCCTCCGTCCGACGCGTCCAACGGCGGAGCGAGCGCGCGACATGGAGCCTGGGCAAACAACCTAGGAGACGCGAGGGTTACTGTCACGGCGCGCCAGACGGGGGACGGGGG
>NW_024117532.1:0-10450 GCF_003073215.2 Triticum urartu | reverse complement strand
TTATACGGGCAGAACATCGAGGGTTGGGGCGAGGGCGGCGGCTTCGGCGCGTGGGCGCCGTCGCGAGGAAGAAGAGGGCGGCGCGGCTAGGGCAAGGTGCGGCTAGGGTTTCCGGTTCCTCTGGAGCCGGGCAATAGGATAGAACTATCTTTATTGCTTAATTCCAAAAGGTATCTTACAATCTAATATTTATAACCTGAAAACGACTAGCCTAAGATAACTTGTGGGCCAAGCCCTTAATCTACTGCCCAGCGGGCCTCCTCCGGTTGTATTGTAAACCGGTCATAACAGTTGGCCAAAAAAATTTCTTGGCTGTATTCCCCACTTGTATTCCACAAGTTGAACGTTTCTTCAGCCAGCCACTTGAATTCAACAAGTTGCAGGACTATCACTTTGAATTCAACAAGTTGCAGCCAGTGCCTCATGTTCCCTCGGACACAGGGCTTCCAACAGTACTTGGTGTCCAGGATTTGTATTAACCCCAAATCCAACGCTGAAACCTCTATTACTAATATAAAGTCGATAGAAATTCAGCATGGATTTTTCCCAAGGATAGTTGCATTGCCGCCCCACCACTTGAGCTAATCTTTTGTTCTGTGTACCATCTGAAAAGCAAGGAGGGAAACATTTAAGAGAATAGCTTAAGACATAATTGAAGCAGTTACAATTTACATCATCAAACAAACAAGAATTACTATCAAACCAATCAGAGGAGCTGCCATCAGATAAAAACTCTGCCGCAATGTTTACTCAAAACTCCATCCAGTGCAAGTTGTAGATGGAGAAGAGTTCGGAAAGATATGAGTAGGCGTAAGCCGTGGGTACCCCTTCTATCCCTGCTTTCATTCCCTTTCAAGGAGTAACTACTATGTCATCTTTCCACAAGCATGAAGAAAGAAAATAGAGTAAGAGATGGTGACTCTGAAAAAGAAAAACAGGCAGTCCAGCAGTAGCTGCCAAAGGAAAAATGGGGCATAGATGGTGACAGATACTGAAGAATATCATCCAGCAGCAGCTTCCACTCAACTGTTGCGTGTTGACTGACTGAGGACCCCGTAACAATTGACGGCACATTCCTTAAATACTCATCAATGATGTCCACGGAATCACATCCTCCAACCAATACACAACATGCCATTTTCCTCAACAACATTGTTGTACCTCTGCCTACTGCTCGTGCCGTGCCTTCTTCTCTTTCAAGAAGCACACGCGGCGCACCATGGAGGGACCTCACTGAGGTCTCAACACAAGGCCCTCCTCCACTGGAAGGCTACACTTGCAAGCCCACCGCTGCAGATGAGCTCTTTACAGGAAAGCACCAGCCCATGCAACTGGACGGGCATCATGTGCACGGCTGTTCGCCATGGCCGCCACATGCCCTGGGTGGTGACCAACGTCTCCCTACCAGATGCTGGCATCCATGGCCAGCTTGGTGAGCTCAACTTCTCGGCTCTTCCATTCCTCACATATATTGACCTTCTTAACAACAGTCTACATGGTACACTACCCGTTAGTATCGGTTCCCTGTCAGCACTTACGATACTTAACCTTACTTACAACCAGCTCACAGGGAAGATTCCTTATGAGATTGGTGGCCTGCAAAGTCTAAGGGTGCTTGAGCTCTCATTTAATAGACTCGCAGGACATATTCCTGCATCTCTGGGCAACCTAACAATGTTAAATATTCTCGCCATTCACCAAACCATGGTATCAGGTCCCATTCCTCAGGAGATTGGAAGACTTGTCAACCTACAAGGTCTGCAGCTAAGCAACAGCAACATAACCGGCATGATACCAAAAACCCTTGGAAATCTAAATCAACTAAATGCTTTGTACCTGTTTGGTAATCAACTTTCAGGGCCTATACCCCAAGAACTAGGCAGGCTAGTCCATTTGCATGGTCTTGCACTTCATTCAAATGATTTGTCAGGTCCAATTCCAATCTCCATAACAAATCTCACTAAGATGAACCAATTTTATCTCCATGAAAATCAAATCACAGGTCCAATACCCCCAGAAATAGGAAATCTTAAGATGCTAGACCTACTTGTTCTCCTCAAAAATCAAATATCAGGTTCAATACCCCCAGAACTAGGCAACCTCACCATGCTCAATGCAATTTTTCTCAGTACAAATAAAATCACAGGCCCAATACCTTCAGAATTGGGCCACTTGCTGAATCTTCAAAATTTAGAGTTGTTCGACAACCAAATATCTGGCCCTATTCCTGGCAGCCTAGGAAATATTACCAAGCTAGTAGCACTATCCCTCTATGGAAATCAGATAACCGGCTTCATCCCTGAAGAAATTGGCAATCTGATGAACCTCGCATATTTATACTTGAATGAGAACCAAATATCAGGATCAATACCTAAAACTTTTGGGAAGTTGCACAACATCCAAGAAATGCGAATCTTCAATAACAATTTATCAGGTGATCTTCCTCAAGAATTTGGATATCTCATAAACATTGTTGTGCTTGAGCTAGCTAACAACTCACTTTCAGGACCTTTACCCGCAAATATATGTTCAGGTGCCGGACTTCAAACTCTCAATGTCGCATATAATATGTTCAATGGCCCCATTTCAAGTTTAGTTGAAATTGACCTTGAGTCAAACCAACTGACAGGAGATATATCTCAGCATTTTGGTGTTTATCCACAACTCACCTTGATGAATTTGTCATCGAATAGACTCTCTGGGCTGATATCTGTTAGAGTTACAATATAAGTCATGTACCCCTTTGTATTTATCCCATTATATAAGGGGTTTCCTGCATATGTTCCACACCTGTACATGTATATATATATCGGCCTATGGCCTCATGGGAATACAAGTTGCTTATTCCTAACAATATCATCCAATCTAGGTGCATCTACTCAATTAGTGGCACTACATCTAGCACAAAATATGATCACGGGTCCCATACCTACAATCCTTTCTAAATTGTCCAACCTAGAAAAACTAAGACTTGACTCTAATCATCTCAGTGGTGAGATTCCACCAGAAATCTGCAGTTTAACTCATCTATATATACTAAACTTATCATTCAACCAATTATCCGGGCCCATACCTACACAGATAGAAAAGCTGAGCAGTCTAGGATACCTTGATATATCTGGGAACATGTTAAGTGGATCAATACCTGAGGAACTAGGGGCCTGCATAAGAATACAGTCCTTGAAGATCAACAACAACAACTTCAATGGGAGTTTGCCCAGTGAGATTGGAAATTTAGCAGGCCTGCAGATCAAGTTAGATGTGAGCAAAAATAACCTCAGTGGTGTGTTACCGCAGCAACTTGGGAAGTTGCTGATGCTACAACTTCTGAATTTATCACATAATCAGTTCAGTGGCAGCATTCCATCCTCCTTTGCAAGCATGGTGAGCCTTTCAATGCTTGATGTGTCCTACAACGACTTGGAAGGACCGGTCCCTTCAGCACGGCTACTCCAAAATGCTTCAGCGAGTTGGTTTCTTCCCAATAAAGGTCTGTGTGGTAACTTCTCTGGTCTGCCACCTTGTTATTCAACCCCAGTAGCTGCTCACAAAAAGGGGAAGATACTTGGTTTGCTTTTGCCAATTGTTCTTGTGATGGGTTTCGTCATTGTTGCTGCAATTGTTGTCATAATAATACTTACTCGTAAGAAGAGAAATCCACAAGAAAGTGTTACCTCTGAAGCAAGGGACCTATTCTCTGTTTGGAATTTTGACGGAAGACTAGTATTTGACGATATTGTAAGGGCAACAGAAGACTTTGATGATAAGTACAACATTGGAACCGGAGGATACGGCAAAGTCTACAAGGCACAACTCCAAGATGGGCAGTTGGTTGCTGTGAAGAAGCTTCATCAGACCGAAGAAGAGTTGGATGATGAAAGAAGATTTCGTAGTGAAATGGAAATCTTAACACAGATCCGACAACGAAGCATTGTCAGAATGTATGGATTCTGCTCCCATCCAGTGTATAAATTTCTCGTCTATGACTACATTCAACACGGAAACCTCCACAGAATATTGGAAAATCAAGAGCTAGCAAAGGAATTAGATTGGAACAAGAGAATTGCTCTTGCAACAGATGTGGCTCAAGCAATATCTTATTTGCACCACGAATGCAGTCCACCTATAATCCATCGAGATATCACAAGCAACAACATTTTACTTGATACATCCTTTAAGGCTTTTGTCTCGGATTTCGGCACGGCAAGGATTCTTAAGCCCGATTCATCAAACTGGAGTGCACTAGCAGGAACGTATGGCTACATCGCTCCTGGTATGTACTAGCATAACCTTCCTTCTCACGTCAGAAGCATTCGTCTCTATCCATTTATTCCTAATTCTAATATTATTGACGCTTCTGTGCAGAACTATCATACACATCTGTTGCGACAGAGAAATGTGATGTTTATAGCTTTGGGGTGGTTGTGTTAGAGCTAGTAATGGACAAGCATCCAAGGGATTTATTAGATGGTAGTCTTTCTAACGGCGAACAGTCAATGATGGTGAAAGATATTCTGGACCAACGGCCAACACCACCAATATCAACTGAAGAGAATAGCTTAGCTCTGGTCATCAAGCTGGCCTTATCAGTGATGGTCATCTTGAGTCTCAGTGCTACACGAAGAAGAAACACCTGCGCAAGGCTCGCTCATCATCTTCAGGGACTTCGTCATCTACCTCGACAGCTTCAGCCATTGCTTTGACTGAGTAGGATATTCTGAGACTTAAGCGTCTGCTTGCGGCTTCAGGTTCTTCCTCGACGGGTACTGTCGGTTCTGTGACTGATGCTTCCCGCACTGAGCAATCACCCTCTACATAGTCAGGTACATCCCCCTGGGTTCTGGATTCTGGAGCTTCCTTTCATATGTCTTAGCCATCTTCTAGTTCAACTACCGTGCCTTTCAGCGCACTTACATTACAGCAAGGGATGCATGTTGACATAAGGTCTGAATCCTAGTGAGAAACCAGAGTCTACCGAAGCAGAGGCCAATTCAGATTTCTAATTTTGTTTACTTATACATCACTCATACACCACCTATATATACCTCTTGCCATATGACTTGCCATGCCACACAGGATGAGTTGAAGACTCATTGTAAGTCTATGTATTTGTAGACTCTCCTGATACAACAAAGATCACCATTGTGTGCCCGTGGTTTTTCCTGCAAGGGTTTCCCACGTAAAAATGTGTGTCTTGTCCTGTGTTCTTGATATTTCTTTTGCTTGCTGATTTTTACAATGCATAAATATAATTTGGTTTGCGGGTTGCTTATATTTGTTAAAGACTGTAGTATCCACATGTGACACTTTCTTTCGGCTGTTGTCTGCAGGGTACTTAAATGTGTCCTAATATTTGTCTCTTTTTATCTACTATTGCTCGCATAACCTAATAAAGATTGAAAAAAATGAAATCCAAAACTGGCACAGTACCATGTTGTCCTGCTTTATTTATTCCATATGGGAATCAAGATCAAATATCTCGGACCACACAGGAACAATCACAATGCATAAACGGAACGAAATGAATGTAAGCACATTGGAGATAGGTGCATAAAAAAAGAGCAAGTACCGCAATATACCAAGTAAAAGCACTTACAGAGGGTTGTAGGGCAGGAGTATGTAGTCCTTTTTCCTTATTATTGCCCCCATGAACCTGAAGGTGAAAAACTGGAATCCAAAACTGACACGTTATCATGTCATCTCGCTTATTGTTGTCTGGGTATCAAAGTAAAATACCTTGGACCAAGCAGGAACGATCACAATGATCAAGCGTTCGAACAGACCAAATGAATGTGAACACACGGATATAGGTGCATAAAACAACAAAAGTACACCAGTACTAAGTAAAAGGGCTTACGGAGGGTTGTAGGGCACGCATACGTAGTCCTTGTCCTCATGATGGAGCATATGTGGTCCTTGTTCTTAGGATGGAGCAATAGATAATTTACTACTACACTTAATTTCAAGCACTGGTAATGAGAATTTCATGGAACAAAGATACGACCTTCTTTCTCTTGATGCCTAATACAAACTTAACAAAGATGAGATGATAGGAAAAGCTGTGACAGACAACACGTGGGCTAGCAATGTCCCATAATTTCATTATCAGAGAATCAGATACCAATTCAACTCAGCAGAGACATACTAACAACAGGATGTACAACCGTATAGAGAACACTCCCTTTATCACACACTATTGTTCCAGCACAAAGGGAACATTCCATCGTTCAACAAATTGCAGTGGTATATGATGCAAGATACAATGAATTTGTCCATGCATAAACAACGTGCCGACCATTTACAACGAGATCAAAATCTACACCATAGCTTTTTTGTTACTTTCATTCAGGTACGAATTGATGCGTGCGGCACGGTAGGCAGTCCCAGTTCATCCTCCTGCCAACAGACAAAAGTAAGCAGAGCAAATTAGTCTACTGGTTGACAAGTGTTCACATTGCAATCAGGGGTAATCAAGCAAATTAAAGTATGTGCCGTCTGAGATGTTCAACGGAGACTTCAAAGTTCATCATGAAATCCATCATATACCACATGTTTGGCATGAAAACAGTTTGCATGTTATCCTTCTGTGTGTTTCTTTTACTATTAAGATCAAGCTATTATGAGCTCAAATTGTTCATACCAACAACATATGCATGCATCATGACATACAAGAGTTATGAGTTCAGCACTACATTCATAATGATCTCAAGCATCTAGCCTGTCAAATTAGATCATGTCACAAGATAAAGGAAACACTGTGGTTACATGGGAAATGACATGAACCATCTATTTCTTCCTAGGGATATCAGCATGAGAATCAATGTGAACAGAAACTGAACTAGTCAGTCTTGCAATTGACATACCTGCTGCCGGTTCGCCGGGACTGCTGCATGACCACTTGGTGCAGCAGGTAGGTTAAGCTCAGAATCAAGATCAGTCTCCTTGTCTGGTTGGAGGTATGATGGGACTGAATTCGACTCAAAGTCCATATCGGCTTCCAAAGCATCAAGCTCTGCATTTTCCAACATACAAAATGAGAAGAGCAAATAGAGAACCGTCTTGCCTGTAAATTAACAAATGCATGACACAAAACCAGTCATGCAAAAAAAGGGCCAAAAAAAGGTTTCAGATGAAACCTAAGACCAATATAAAATGGAGAGTGTACTGAATCAAATTCAACTACAAAACTTTGCACAGAAGAGTGGTTCCCAGCTGGTAACCGCTGTGAGGAAAATTAGTTGACTCAGTAAACATTTGAAATATTCAAGAAGAGCCAACTACATAAGAGCCATACCGCCCATAAGTTCCTCCTCGTCGATGTCATCTGGGACATTGTAGCTTCTACCAAGAGTTTCTTGTATTTCATTGCTCACATCCATAAGATCCATCATCTCGTCTTGCATGCTCTGCGGATTATAACAGCAGGTATGGATTCAGATGTAACTCAAAGAAAATAAGCTAAAGATCTTGAAAATATGAACAGTTATGCTGCATACATCTATATCTTCAATCCTGACAGTCTTCATCATCCCTTTCAGCTCTTTATTGGCAGCTTTCATTGCAGTCATCTGTTAAATGAAAAACAATTCAACATAAGTTTGGGTGCCATAATAAGAATCTATCATGAACTTGACAGGAAATTAAGGCAACATACAGTCTGTTGAGCATCTTTGATTCCCTCTGATGCGAAAGCAACTTGGTCAAGATTATAAGTTTGGTTGTACAGCATGTCACGCTGACCTTCATACCTGTAGGTAAGCATATGGAGTATGAAGATTAGAGCACTAGACTGATATAGGCTCCTGCCGCAAGAAGAATGATTAAATGCTACAGGGTAATCCTGGAGAACCAATAGCATTCCACTTCTATCTTGTCCATGTTAAGAACTTGCTAGCTTTTCGGATCAGCAGTTTCTATAAAGACACAACCTACCTAGGAGGAAATTCTGAAACTGCACAAAGATGATGTGTTGTAATTTGTAAAGAAGGGAAGAAAATCTAAAGGTGTACGGAAGCACGTCAAATAGATTCAGCTATGCCTTCTCAGCTAGCCTTTCAGAAGGTGACTTGTCAACAACATTGGTACTGCCCATGGACGACCACAAGAGAGTAGTAGGTCTGGCTAACCATGTATTTTAGTTGACATTTTAGACAAGCATTTGGTAGTGCAGCCTCATTGTTAATGCAATATTCCTTTTTAGCTGCCCCTGGCCCAGGAGAACAAACATGACAAATGCTGATATCCCCACAACTGCCTGTGCAATTGACATAATAGAGCATCTTGGAGATTCCCTTTAAAATCAGCGTTATTTAGCAGCAGATGATGATTGTTTATGGAGCCCTTGGATGCGGAGCAGAAGAAGCTATGGACTATCAATATAAGAGAATGTGAGACATACTAAATTTGCTTTATACAACTACTAGTCTGGTATGTGTTTTAGGTGTGTCCTGTTAGGTAAGAAAACATCCTGAAATTGTTTTTTTCTCTCAATGCAGCTTGCCATCTCGGGCGTGCCGCGGCCAGAAGGGGGTCGGTCTCTAATGGCCGTCTATCCAGGAAATTGCATGTCCCCATTAGTTCAGTATAGCAGCTAGCATTCACTGTTATCACCTACTGTGGTCGACTAGAAGAAATAACAGATTAATAGTGGGGTTGGGTTGGGGTTTGTACATACATCTTGCGCTGCTTGAGGATCCTCATGGCGCGCGCCTTGACGGCCTCCTGGGCGGGGCCGGGCCTGGTCTTCTTGATCTGGTCCTTGTAGCGCGCCAGCTCCGCGTCCAGCTTCTTGATCTTCTCGTCCCCCGTGTCCCCCCGCTTGTATATCTGCCCGGCCATGGATTCCATGAGAAGGGGGTCGAATCCAACCCTAGCTAGCTAGCTGAAAATCGAGGAATCGAAGAGAAGATGCGCGGGCGGATGCGTACCCGGTCGGTGGCGTCCTGGATGGACGGCGGCGGGTCCTGGCTCTTCTTGGCGCCGAAGATCTTCTTCATCGCTCCTCCGCCTCCTCCGCGCGCGAGACCAGGTAGGATCGAACAACCTCTCTCTCGAGGTTGATGATGGGGATGCTCCGACTGGACTGGATCGCTTGAGAGGGTCGAATTGCCGCCGTCGCGTGCAGGATTGGGGATGAAATCGGGAGGGGAATCGGGAGAGCAGAGGAGGGTTCTGTCTGTGCTTCCTGGAAATCTCCGTGGCGTTTCGGTTAAAGTTCCCTCCCCGGTAGGTCCTACTCCTACTCCACAGGTCCACACGGTTTCCTCTTCCTTCACGTCCAAGGCTTTTGCCACACACACACGCACAACACACACGTTGTAAAGATTTTGTCCAAGAGTTGACCAAGTGTTTGGAAATTTCTCTAGATCCTCAAAGTCTTATTATGTGCAAGCTCCTTTCCACGCTTTCTTTCTTACGTCGCTCGAAAAATAAGGGCAAAAACGATAAATCTGACCTCAAGGCGAAACTAATTCACAAATTGAACTGCTTTTAAAACTATTTCACCTAGCTAACCCTTTTATGTAGTGCCTGACAGTTAGGCGTCATACTGCACTGTGTAGCGTCTTACTAACATGCGCTACACATCTGGCCATGGGCGGATTTAGGCCCCAGGCAAAAGGGGCGGCGGCCTGGGGCGTGAGGCCCATGTCCTTCATATATTTGTGTGCTGTAGCTACAGTAATTTGCTACAGCCAACAGAGTTGTCTGGGCCTTGGCCCAGTTCGCCTGGGCCTTGGCTCATTCCTAGGTCCGCCACTGCATCTGGCCAGCGTAGCACCCGGCACTAGTAGAAAAGAGGGCTTTGGTTCAGGCCGGGTCAGCCCATTAGTCCCGGTTCAGTCCAGAACCGGGACCCATGGGGGCATTGGTCCCGGTTCGTGAGGCCACGGGCCTGCCGGGCCTCGTGGGTGTTGGGGTCTATGGTAGGGTGCGTCGATTGCAAATTAAAACTTCCTACGCGCAGAACAACCAAGAACATGCTACGGGAGATGGATCACAGTTCGTTACCACTAGACACGCAGTGCCGTGCAGCGGAAGAAGAGTTGGGGCAACGCGTCCGCGTGGATCGTCTCCTCCTCATCCGATCCCCCTCGTACAGCCGGTGGTCGGCTCCCACGTACAGGTTAGCCGGAGCGGCGCAAGTGCACCGCCTCTAATGGTATCCGCGCGTGCAGGAGGAACGTCGTGCGACGGACTGCTAGGTCCGATCACACAACCGGCGACGAGTGGAGGTGTCTATTCGCAACACATGCAAACCCTAGTGACAGCGCCGAAACGATCAACCGCGTGAGTGTGCAGCACCTCCACTATATATAGGCGTCTGTCGCGGGCTCGACACTTGGGCCTCGCACGTACCCTAAAGCCCATAAGTCTACTCGGCCACAATCCGAATACAGTTCGGATCACATCCGACCAGTGTCCTCAGATCCGACCTCGTAGGTTCCTTCCC
>NW_024117531.1:0-11032 GCF_003073215.2 Triticum urartu | reverse complement strand
CTAGGAACCGGATGCACAAATGCGATACGGTCTTTTCCTGCCTATTCTGCAGTCATGGGAGCAACGCTGAATGTCGGATGATAGTACCATCTTCACGTATTTTTACTGTTAGTTGGTTTATACTAGATGGTTATCTATCCATTCAACATTGTAACATGCCTTCATTTTTCTTCAATGATACAAATTAAGAACTTGATTGGTGAGGCTAATTGTCAAATCTGCCAGGAAAGCTTCAGCGCCACTGCAAAATGGTATGTCCAAATCATACATAAAACTGCATACTGTACCTCCTAACATGGAAGTAGATGCCGTACTGATTGGCTCTCAGCTAGAAAATTCCACACCAGGCATCTCATTTGGCTTTGTTCCATCTCAACCTAATTGATTGCAACTCTGGGAACAGAGTATAGCTTATGTATAAATTTCGTACAACCATGTCCATTTCATATACTCTTGGTGGCTTAGTCATTCTAATCAACTATATTACTCCCTCCGTTCCAAATTACTCATCGTGGTTTTACTCGCCGTGGTTTGAACTAAAACCATGATAAGTAATTTGGAACGGAGGGAGTATAATACAGCATAACTGAGGTAGTAACTCATGCAGGGTTATATACGGATTCGGTTGCCATTAAATGATGTCTGTAAGATGGAAATCAATAAATAGCGTCCATGCCATCATCTCCCCATATACACTTGCACTGAACACCAAACATGGCTGCTACTTTGATTCAGAACGGGTCTTGCCTAATTCTCTTGATCAAAGCATTGTACTACACTGCTACCCTGCGTGAAAACAAAAACTTAGATTTTGTACATTTCCTTTGCTATTTCTCAGTTCTCAAAATCCCGGTTTTTGTTTGATTAACCGGTGAGGCAAAGCTTATGCTTCCGTTTCAAAATCATAGTTTTTTTGTTTTCAAAATCATAGAAAATCCATGGCATCTCTCACAAAGTCACAATGCTTGTGTGTTCGATGATTTGAAACAAATAGAACACTTTTTGGTCACAGGAGCACCCCTCCGCCTATTGTTCTTAGCACAATCAAAAATAAGGCAAAGCGTTTGGGTCACTGCGGGTGCCAAAAAATTAGGGACAATAACATGAAAGAGTAACTTTTTGGTTATAAGTGTGTCTATTTTAACACAAACTCTGTTATCTTCTCAGTTAATCGATATGGCGAAGCTTATGCCTCCTTTTGAAAAAAAATAAAAATTAACTGTTAGAGATATTACCATAATGCTATTTGATTACTATTATGGATATGTGATCATTGACTCTTTGCCTTTTGTACATTTGATGATATATTTCAATTGCATTGCATAACTTTATTTTACGATGAATACCAAGGTGCAAATTCCTGGCTCCGCCACTGCCTGCATTCATGAAAATTTATGAATGGGACAATCTTTTGTTCTGGTGTATCAAATGTCTTTGAACATCCATGCATTGAGACTGAAATGAATGCAATGATAGTTGGCATTCACGCTTCAGGTATGAGATCAGCTCAATAATTTCCAATTAGGTATCTTTCTTTGAACAAAGGGGTGGATAGGAGAACACGGTTTGAACCCCTCTGTAGAATGAAATTTTTTCATGATACATAGTTCACAATTTTCATAACTTAAATACAAGTAGGTTCCAGTTGCGATTCCAATGTATAATCCGATTAGTTTTTACTCATGTTGCTTTGTCATCCTCTTTGCAAGCATGTGATTTGATTCCGCATATTTATTTGACATGTCCGGTTGTATTTGGTAACCTATATTTTAGTATATGTACATTTAATCTTGTGATTGTATCTCCATGAAGAATTGTCAATTTCACGTGACATATTATCTTGGAAATGTTATATATGTGTGTGGTTTGGCATGCTATTGGAAATTAAAATAAAGGGTCTTGAAATTGTGTCCTTCAGTTTTACCTTATTGATGTTTTGTTTTTAATGAACATTAGTCGAGATGTGCATAGAAGAAACATGAATGTTAGCATCTTGTTACAGCATAGTTACTTTATGGGATATGATTAAGTAACTAATGTAAGACATGAAAATACGCGTCTACTCTTGCAGTCTGTTTCCTTGTATAAAATTTAATGCTTCAACAAGTTCATATGCTAAATATCTTTTTTTATTACTTTGTGATATAATGTATGGACATATTATCTGTTGGAAACTATCGGGAACATCGTTTCATGTATGGCAGCAGGGAAGGATAAATTTGAAGCTTTGCAGATTGTATGCCTGGGTGAGAGTGAGGAGGATAGCTGACTCTACATTGTGTAAATTATTGTGTATCCACAGAAGTAGGAAGGATGCATTCCATGCCCTTAATGCATGGGTGAGCGAGTTAGGAGGAAAACACATTGTACATTTTTGAATTTGTGGTGTATCGAGGTCCTGAAGTTCATGCAACTATTCTACGGTATTTTCGTTGGTAAATTTGTTTCTCACACATCTTGTTTGCCTCTTTAAATTGTTTGAAATAGCCTATGATATATTTGATCTTCACATTTTTAGCACTTTATTTACTCTTGATCGACTATCTTGACATTGTTTGATTGCATTCCTTTGAACCTTCTTGACCATCTTACATCTCATAATATATAAGACAATGTGCATATGATATAGTGAACAACTATTGTGATCCTTTATATGTTATCAAAATGCGGATTTTTGACAGTTCATGTATGTGCATGATGCTTGGATAGTGCGCACTAGGTAGGGCTTGCGTTTGGTACTGATTTAGTATACCCCATAGAAGTAAGATGAGATACACATTTTGTTGTATCAACAAAGGATAAACCATCAAGATGTCAGCTCAATGAGTACAAAAATCATTGCACATCATGCTTGTAGATATACGAGGACTGAAACTATGAGCTTAGAAATTAAAATTCTGAATTATACGTGCGTTGCACGTGCACGCTTACTAGTCACAGCAAGGTCTCCCCTCGCCGAGTCCCAAATCGCAGCTGTTGCGTCACACACCGGACCAGACGCTGCACACATGCGCATTGTTAACTCTGGTTGGTGTAGCTTTGTCCGAGCTGGGCACAAAACTGAATGCATGGTGCCAAAGAATTGGGGCCACGACCGCCACCTGTACGTATCCACTATGCACCACGTGCAGCTTACTCATGCGTCGTCTCGTCAGTGCGCGCATGCATGCCTGAAAATCTGAATCAAGTGTGTGTGCAGGTCAAGTCTCAAGTGACTGGTTCGCTGAAGAAGAGGCATGCATGGGTGGTGAACTTGGACTCTCGTACTACTCCCTCCGTTCCAAATTACTCGTCGCAGAAATGAATGTATCTAGAACAGCGTTGGTCGTTTGTTGCTGCGATGCATGCGTGGCCAAGAAAGGTCCACAGCCCTGAGACTTTGCATGCGCTTGTTTGACAGGCAAGGCAGGGCAGGCGGCTGGGGCGAGCAAAGGGCATCTCCACGTATCTGGACGTTTTTTACTGTCCAAAACGGCGTCGTAAATCTGGGAATTCACGCAAACCTAATGCAAATTTAGAGGAGGTTTGCGGGAGGATGGAGCAGGCACGTGGTGCGCCTCATGCCTCCGATCGTTATACTAGCTCTGTTGAACATTAACCCAACAGACACGTGGGACTCAGTTTGGAACTTAACCTGTCCAGCCAAGTTGCACGTGGGACTCTGTCGTGCTATTTTGACGAACAAACATTTGAAGATAAACCCGAGCCGCCCTGCGTGCAACTTGGCCCGAATACAACAAGACACCTACTGTTTGAATGCAAGGCTGACGTGGAGGTTTGGAAGCTCCTTGGGATCGATGAGATCATCAAAAAGGCCTTGCTAGTCGACAAGGCAGGTGAAGTAAATTTGGAGCATCTGTTGTGCGTTCCTGAGCAAGATGTCCAAGTGCTTGCTTGGGCTACCAAAGTTGAAAGAAACAGTGGCGACACCGATGACAGCCTGCTACTTGTGGTATGAGCACTGTAAGTTGACACACAGAGAAGGAACACGAAATGCTACTGAAATTAATATGGCAGTGAGATGTTTGTCAGCTAACTATATTATCTCATACAGTCCTAAGGCCAAAGTGAGATCAGCCGCTTGGTTGAAATAAAGATATGACTACGTTAAGGTAAACATTGATGCGGGTTTTGATGTGGACACGCTCGAGGGACGGTTGGAGCAGTCATACGAGACCATCATGAAAAGTTCATTGCAGCTGCAAATGAAAAGATTGATTTTTGCTTTGACTCATTCACGACGAAGGCAGTTGTAGTGAGGTTTCGAATGAACCTGACATGTACAGTTGGATGCAGTAAGATCGAGGGGAAAATATCTGATGCTACCGGCTCTTAGGTGCTACCGTGAAACGGGCATCCGAGAGCCATTGGATCTCATATCCGACGACATCTAAGAAGCTATTGTATCTGCGCGTAATTTTCAAACTAGAATGACGTTGTTTGACCGAAAACTACCAAAAATTTCTGGAGTGTTTGACAAAAAAACTACCAGTTTAGGGGTCGGCGTCCCACAGAACTACCACTTTTAAAATTTTGACCGAAAACTACCGAAAATTTCTTAATCTGTCCCTAGAAACTACCAGTTTCGGTTGATGATCGTTTAGACTATTTAAACAGAAAACTGACAGGACTGGCCCGGGCGTTTGAGGCTCGTTTAAGGCGCCCGTCTGGGTCGAAATTTCGTGGCCGATCAGTAACCGGCTTGTCCGCCCGGGCGTTAGAAGCAGGTTTGGGGCACCCGGCTGTAGATGCTCTTAGGGAATCTCCATGGCGGTGCCATAAAACACCCGCAACCGTTTGAACGGACGCATCAGGACGTTTTTTTACTATCCAAAGCGGTGTAAAATGTCGGATGCGTTTGCGTGTCCGAATTCCCATAAACCGAATGCAAAGTTAGAGGATGTTTGCGGGAGTATGGACCGGGCATGTGGTGCGCCTCATGCCTCCGATTGTTATACTAGCTCGGTTGAACATTAACCCAACAGACACGTGTGACTCTGTTTAAGGAAATACAGCTCGGACTAAAATCCATCCAAACAGCTTCTTCTATACATAGCAATTTTTCGTCTTTTTTGCCACAAATATGTTTTCTGGTATTCTTTTCATGAAATTTCACACGAAAGTAGATTGGAGACCCAAGTTTGATATCCCTAAATCCCCTTTTCTTTTCTTGGTATTTTTTTCAACTTAACATTCATATAGGGGCTGGAGCACCCCGGTGCTACAAAACCTCTTCCGGCTGTAGATGCTCTAATAAATTTCATAGGTTGCATATATGCTCTTCTCAATGGGTAGTAATTACTGTAAAATTATGGAGTAAAAGATGGAATTAACTGATGAGCCTAAAGGTGTTGGAAGGAGTAGGACAGGACAGCATCACATCTGTTGTTTATCACTCCCTAATTCCAAGTTTAGAGGGTGGTTTGATAATTCTGATGAGTGTTGTTAAGCCTGCACACGTGTTCCTATCCTATGTAGTCATATATCTCTTATAAATGCAAATACCTGAGGCAATAGTGGGCAGAAAAGAGTTGGCTGCGTGCTGCAGGTGGGAACGTCTTGTGGGCCCTATGTGCATATGGACACCACCATCGCCATCCCTCCACCTTTCAAATTTTCGTCGCATCTCTTTATTTTAACCATCCCTCCGACATAATCAATCAATAGTCAGAGACTCATAGTAACTGGTTCCTCAGGCCACCACCAGCGCCATTGATTGTCTTTGCAACGGTGTGTGTCTGCTCCTTGTGATTTCAAAAGTAAAAAAATAAAAAATTGTTAGGTCCACATATATACTGGTGTTGAACAGAATCAAAGAAAAACAAATTTACCTCCTAGCCTCCTACTCCCTCCGTTCCAAATTACTCGTTGCAGAGGGGGGGGGGGGGGGGATATGTCATGGGCGTGGGTCCTGATGTAGGCGAATGGAGACACCACTGTGGTCTGTAGCCAAAATCGACCCTGCAATCATAGTTCACTCACCAGAAAAGAAAATGCAGTCACAACACACGCGATCCCTTGATTTGGAATGAACTTGCCACCTTTTTACCATATATCTTAGTGACCCTACCACTGATTTGGAAGCAACCTACCAGTCTTCAGACCAAAAGTAGACAAGAGCACATGCAGGTAACTTTTAGGCGATGCCGAGCTCCTTTCCTCGACCCTCCTTCTGCTCCATCTTATAAGCAGACATGGAAGCAGCAGCAGACGAGGAGAGGCCCCTGCTACATCTGCAACCGCTGCTTAATCAGGTATACTGTCTTACACTCCACTTCTCTTCTTCTCTTACTCCTTGTCAGTCCTCCGCGAGAGATTTACAGTTTCAATTTTCCAAACTGGATGTCCTGGTACTGTGATGTAGGATGTAGGTTCAGAATACACCAGCGATGGATCTGTTGACATCAACAATCAGCCTGCTCTGAAGCACAACACAGGCAATTGGAGGGCGTGCTACATGATTTTAGGTACCAGACAAGAGCGATTCACTCATGCAAACTGCTCCTGTTTTTTCTCTTCTTCTCTTTTTGCTGCTGACCCCCTCAACGCATCTCAGGCGTCGAGTTTTGCGAATGCGTCGCCTTCTTTGCAATCGCGTCCAACTTGGTGACCTACCTCACCACGGTGCTCCACGAAAGCAAGGTCGCCGCCGCGCGGGATGTCTCTGCCTGGGTTGGCGCATGCTTCCTCGCGCCACTTATTGGGGCCTTCTTGGCTGACACATATCTGGGAAGATACTGGACGATGGTTGTTTCCCTTCCGGTCTACACCATTGTAAGTACGGCTAGCACAGCACGGCTAACCCACCAGATCTCTGTAATGATAATTGCGACTCTCAACACTGCAAATTTGACAGGGGATGCTCGTGCTCACGGTCTCAGCATCAGTCCCGACATCCTACTACCATGGTGATGTTCATCATGCTGTGGTGGTGTACCTAGGACTTTATCTTGCCGGGCTTGGGAGCGCTGGCATCAAACCCTGCGCGTCGGCCTTCGGCGCCGACCAGTTCGACAGCGGGGACCTGACAGAGCTGGAGAAGAAGGGCTCCTTCTTCAACTGGTACTACTTCCTGCTCAATCTCGGCTCCCTTCTGTCGAGCACACTGCTTGTTTGGCTGCAGGACAATGGTTGGTGGGGGCTCAGTTTCGCGATCCCAACGGTGCTCATGGCCTTGGGCCTAGCAGTGTTTGTTGGTGGCTCCAGAGTGTACAGGTTCAGGAAACTGAGAGCAAGCCCATTCACGAGCATCTGTCAGGTGCTCGTTGCGGCCATCAGGAAGTGGCATGTGCAACTGCCAGATGATATATCGTCCTTGTACGAGCCGACCAGTTCGTCATCAGCACCTGAATCAAGTCACAATATTCAGCATACGAATCAATTCAGGTACTTCAATTATTGCATTACTAAAATCAATCCATAGTCTAAATTTGACATTTAGAAACAAGTTATTTCATTGAGCTATGACATCTTTTTGTGCAATTGTGAGGTGTGACATCTTTTTTGCAAGCACAAAAGATATCAGAAAATGAGTAGGGCGTTTTGGTGACCGAGCACCATGAAGCCCTTTATTTTTGAAAAATTCAAAATTCAAACTTTTTGACTTCAAAAATTTCTGAAAATAAATATGCAACTATATACGGATGAAATGTATGTGCATGTAAAAATTCAAGATGAAATACTTCGAAATGCGACCTACACAAAAAAGACAAATTTCTGAGCTTTGAGGATGAATAGTAACATGTGTTAAAAAGCCTCAGATTTGTCTTTTTTGCACAGCCTTCATTTCAACGTATTTCGTCCTAAAAATTTACACACATGTGTGTTATGCCTCCATGTATATCTGTAATTTTTTTCAGATTTTTTTGAATTGTAAAAATATGAATTTTCATGAATTTTGTGTTTTTCAAAAACCGGCCTCCATGGAGGCCGAGCTCCAAAAGGCATTTTCGTCAGAAAATTTGCTACAAAACGATATCTAGAAACTGCATCTATGAGTAAACTTAAAGTGCGAGACCTTACCTCTTATATATAAGTTATAATTATGTGATTGCATTCTTCAGGTTTCTAGACAAGGCTGCCGCAGTGCTGCCCCCGTTAGACAAGACATGCACGGCGTTGCCGATGTGTTCATGGAGTTTCTGCACAGTGACCCAAGTTGAGGAGCTGAAGATACTGCTACGGATGTTACCCAATCTGCGGTTCCTAATGGAATAGGTAACAAAGCCACTTTGCCACCTACTGCTACTAACTCGCCCTCTTATATATAAGTTATAATTATGTGATTGCATTCTTCAGGTTTCTAGACAAGGCTGCCGGTGCTGCCCCCGTTAGACAAGACATGCACGGCGTTGCCGATGTGTTCATGGAGTCTCTGCACAGTAACCCAAGTTGAGGAGCTGAAGATACTGCTACGGATGTTACCCGTCTGGGCGTCGTTCGTGATCTTCTACTCAGTCGCTGGGCAGAGCGCATCGACATTTATCGAGCAGGGGATGGTCATGGACAACCACGTCGGCCAGTTCGCAATCCCACCTGCCTCCCTCTCTATTGTCAACGTGTTCAGCGTCCTTATTGGGGTTTTCATCTACGAATCCGTGCTAGTGCCACTCGTGCGGCGTTATACCGGCAAGGCGAAGGGCTTCTCGCAGACGCAGCGCCTTGGAATTGGCTTTGCACTGTCCATGCTGACCATGGTGTACTCAGCAATGCTTGAGATGAAAAGGCTGGCCATCGCGCAAGCCAGTGGCCTGGCAGACCAGAATGTGCCTGTGCCAGTGAGCATTCTGTGGCAAGTTCCTGCATATGTAATGCAAGGTACAGCTGGGGTTTTCACAGGAATCGGAATGGTGGAGTTCTTCTACGATGAGGCCCCTTACACCATGAAGAGCCTTTGTGCAGCATTCTCGCAGCTTGCAGTTGCGTCCGCGGCTTACTTCAACGCACTCGTATTTAGTGTTGTTGCGGTGGCCACGAAGCACGGTGGTGCGCCTGGATGGATCCCGGATAATCTGAATGAAGGGCACTTGGACTATTTCTTCTGGATGATGGCTGCTCTTAGCTTACTGAATCTGGCGCAATTTGTGCACTACTCCATGAGGCATAGAGAGAAGACAACTTCTTGACACAAAATGGTGAACACTGGACAGAAGCTTATTGACTTTCCTATCATATCACAACAAAGATGGCTTCTATGCAGTATCTGTGGATGGCGCACAGCATTATCCATCAGAATGATAGATAATAAACTGAAACTTCAATTTTTATCATTGTATATATGGTTTTACTTCCGCCTATTCTCTGTACTTAGCAGCCAACTTCAAACCAAGAGAAGAACACGCCGCCCATGTCCCCCCCCCCCCCTATGCAGTGGGATTTTTCTGCTGCTTTGCAGGTATGAGAAATATATTCAGGTAGGGCTTCTCGTCCGCTTATAATCTAGTAGGAAAATAATTCGAGAATGTAATCTGGTACCCCTCCGATCCATATTAATCGTTAACTTTGTACTAAACCAGAGACAATTAATATGGATCGGAGGGAGCAATAAAATTGTTCTGTGCACTTCTCTGGAACTATAAACTGTAGGTATGGCTGCAGAGTTATTTGCACAAAACACAAACCTTGTAAAAAAATCTGTTGGGTTCCAAAACTACCATTAAGAAAAATGACAATTTCAGGATTTTTCTAATGAGCATATACGAGTCCTGCAGTTACCTGAGCCTCAGGTGCAACTTCTTCCAAGCATCTCAAGCGTCAGTCCGTGCGTAGGCAAATCGCCGAACACGTTGGGCGCGTTCCGTGGAAAGGGCAAAAGTAACCTGCTGGCTGCTGCCGAGAGGCGCGATGCGGCGGCGGTGATGCTCATCCAGCGACAGCAGCATGTGGCGGCTGCGGCGAAGGCCGTTGCAACGAGCGCTCCTCCACGAGGGTGGCGGCGGCGTCGGTCTGGCACGCACGCTCCTCGCCATGGCGAGTGCGGAGGCCGCACGGCCGGCTTGGGCCTCTGTACGAGCACAACCGTGTCCACACGGATACAGTAATGGCTTTTTTTTCTCCCTCATCATGTAAGACGTTTTTTTGGCACTAGTACACTATCAAAAAACATCTTACATTATACTCTCTCCGTTCCGAATTATTTGTTTTGGACTTGTTTAGATACGGATGTATCTAGACTCATTTTAGTGCTAGATATTTCCGTATCTAGACAAATCTAAGACAAGTACTTTGGAACGAGTAGGACGGAGGAGGGAGTATTATGGAGCATAAATTCATATTTATTGTAAAACAAAATGTAAAAAAAAGTAGAACAAAATGTAGACAACTCATCATGTTTATTTAAAAAATACGAAAATGATAAATCTCGAACGTTCATATTTTAAGCATGACCATCCGATCGTTTTTTATGACAATTTTAGTTCACGCGAGATTGATAAACATGACAATATTTCTGCCAAAAAACAAACTACGACAAAGTTGTCATGTTTTAACAAGTAAAGCCGCCACCTCGTGTCAACTTGCTGTCACATCCCTATAAATTCTTTGCAAATAGTTGTATCTTTATCCATGCATCATGTTAAATTCAAAGAAAATTGAGTCGACGGAATTTTCAGAAGCCTCGGAAAATATTAAATAAAGGGCAAGGACCCTGAAATTGCATTGAATGAATCCAAAATGCCTTAAAAACAGTTCTGAGAATTTTGGCAGGACTATATATCTAACCAAAATTATTTAGGCCCTGTTTGTTTAGACTTTTGCTTCTGTTTTTGCAGCTTTTCCACTTTGGCTAAAAAGCCATAAAAGCTCTAAGTAGATGCTTTTAGAGCTTTTTTGGCTTTTGATGAATCAATATAACAATATTTAGCTTCAAAAGTCATAAGAGCTATAAAAGCACCTATTTAGGAGCTTTTATGGTTTTTTTGGTCAAAGTGAAAAAGATACAAAAGCATAAGCAAAAGCTCAAACAAACAGGGGCAGTATTGGGCGCCGGTGCGCCGGCCCAACATTTCGGCCGGTTGCCCTGCACCCGTCGGAT
>NW_024117530.1:0-9409 GCF_003073215.2 Triticum urartu | reverse complement strand
GGGGTTTTTTTCTTTGTTTGTTTGTTTAGTTTTTCTTTTTCGTATTTTCTTTTCTTTTATTTATTTACTTTTCTGTTTTAAATTATTTTAAATTATTTAGGCCTTTTATAAAAATGTGTTTACTACATCATATTTATCTATGTAATATTTAGTACAAACCGAACATTTTTATTTTAATGTCTGAAAACTTTTATTATTTACCAAACTTTGAATTTGAATTTTGGATCGGTTTTGATCTAACGATAGATTAGTAGCGGTAACCGTGGTGACGTGGCACCATTAGCGTGGGATCACTGTAGCTTAATTATCCGGGCGTCACATTATTTCTTCCTTTGCTTGATGTTCAGCGTGTTGATGCTGCATGGAAGCATTGGAAGCGAAAAAAAATCTACACATACCTAAATGTAAGTGAATCTCCCCGTCTTTATTTAGGTTGACCTTGCAGTCTCGCTTACCCGTTCTGCTTCGTCCATCGTTCAGTGTAGTTTATGTTGAATAGCTAGGTTGGTCCATGAGATCATATATTGTATTGCCGTTTATTTAACCCAGCTGCTACATTGAATATTGATAATCTAAACACAAAATGTCGCAATTTTCATTTTGAACTTTTCTGTGCAAGTGGATAAAGTGGTCGTATATCAGTCTGCGCTTCTGGACCAAAACCAGTTTTGCATGGTCATTTCTTTAAAGAAAGGTTCAGAGGTTCTCCAGAAGGAAAGGAAAATACCACCTGAACTTTTAGCTTTCCACATATGTGTGATCACTTGCTGAGTTTTCCACATCGTAAGCTTTTCTTATGAATTTGTGGGATTTTAGTTTTTCAGGTCTCGCAGTTCTGAGTTTTAATTCATGTGCAACCGTCACAAACAGATCTGTCTTGCATTCTAAATATTGCAGCCTTGAACTTATTTACATTTCAGTTAACCTTTGTCCACAAGTGGCAGCCAGTGTTCTGAATCTGTAAATTGTAGTTGAATTCTTAATACATCTATGCCATCTATAGAAAAGCATGACTTCCCGTGCCACTGTGCAACACCACAACGATGAACATCACTTGGCGAACAAGTGTCTGAATCAATTTCGATTTGCGATGGTCTGCTCAGAAGGCGTTCTGGCGATGTGTGGTTCTGTTTTAGTAGGGATGTATCTCTTCTACAATATTTTGGTAATTTTGTAGATTAGGATGTTTAATTCTTTTTCGATGATAGTTTAATAGTAGTCAAGATATGGGGTCTGCATGTCCATTTTATTTTACTGCATATATCTGTTTTTACTCTTAATTACATCTCTGGAGTATTATGCCCATTCAAGAAGCAAAAGCCATAGCCTCTCCAACAAGGTTTTCAATATTAAGTGGGAAATTTGAAGGTGTATAGGGTAAATATGCAGAGCTCTAGGTATATTCAGTAATAAATTTTCTTTATACATTTCAATATAATTAAAAATGGGGAAATACGAATGAGGTGCCTGTTGTCAGTTGCAATTACAGATCTAAGAATCCCCCTTTAAAAAATTTATCAAAGAGTAATTGTCCCCCCCCCCACTGCGTAGAGGAAGTGTGAGAACCACATAGCTATAGGACTAACCCTGAATGATTGCTTATCAATTTCAGGTACTACAATTATTGTGTAGATTCAAGTAGTGTGTTGTAGTTATCATGTCATATATCTACACAAGAGAAGTTTTTGTGAAGCACCAGCGTAGGATAGCTTTTGAAAGTTTTGGGAAGCCCTGAAGGACATGGTTAGAGGTGGCTGCATAGATGGTATGCACAACATTCCTTTGCAAACCTTTAGGATGCTAGATTGAATCACTAGGAAGAAGACTAATGGAGGCATGATATTGTGTTCTGTCATGCCCTCACTCCTTTTCCCTCTTGTCAACAGTACTACTTTTAGGTGGAATACGCAGAGAACAATTTGAAGGAGTACATCCACGGAGACGATGATACCCTACCAGTCAAGCTTGGAGATGGACCACCATCACGACGATCGCTTCATGCTTGGAACTGACAAGAGGGCCACCATCACGACAAACTAATCATAGTTTCGCCACCACCCGAACATTCAGCAAGGTGACATCTGCACCTTCCTTTTCAAGCACAAGCAAGGGCGCCGCCTCTCTCTCATGTGCACTGTCTCTGTGTGTTGTAGTTATCATGTCATATATCTACACAAGAGAAGTTTTTGTGAAGCACCGGCGTAGGATAGCTTTTGAAAGTTTTGGGAAGCCCTGAAGGACATGGTTAGAGGTGGCTGCATAGATGGTATGCACAACATTCCTTTGCAAACCTTTAGGATGCTAGATTGAATCACTAGGAAGAAGACTAATGGAGGCATGATATTGTGTTCTGTCATGCCCTCACTCCTTTTCCCTCTTGTCAACAGTACTACTTTTAGGTGGAATACGCAGAGAACAATTTGAAGGAGTACATCCACGGAGACGATGATACCCTACCAGTCAAGCTTGGAGATGGACCACCATCACGACGATCGCTTCATGCTTGGAACTGACAAGAGGGCCACCATCACGACAAACTAATCATAGTTTCGCCACCACCCGAACATTCAGCAAGGTGACATCTGCACCTTCCTTTTCAAGCACAAGCAAGGGCGCCGCCTCTCTCTCATGTGCACTGTCTCTAGACACACCACCGTCAGCCGCAGCTATCGCCTATACATATGATCCATGTATGGTCTTTAGTTTCTCTCTTAAGACTTAATATGCCTGTGCTCTGATGACCCAATGAACTATGTATTTAGTTTTTCTCTAAGACTTAATATGCATGTGCTCTGATTATCCAGTGAACTATGTCTCTCTTTTGGTGATCGCCCACCTTTTAGAGGATGGTAGAGTTCGCCATGCTCTGTGATCAGTCATTCATCTTGTAAGACTGTCACCTCTCTGTTAAGATTGGCATGCATGCTTTATGAGTTAATATTGTGCTGCTGCAGTTTCTACTCCATGTATTTTCTTTTAACAATTGACACTCACTTGCGCTGCACCAAATGCTCCAGCAAGATTAGTACACACAGTACCGTAGAGGAGGCGCGCTAAGGGTGCGCCCCAGCCACTAGTATAGATCAACTGCCCCATGGATCTTCACTCATAATGTGTTGCATTTACATCCAAATGAATGGCCATTTGGTGACCTAACATAGATCAACTGTTCTTAAATGCTTATGACTAATGAACTTATATATCCAAGGAATGTATTGATAATCTATATTATTGGGTCTTCTCGCAAAAAAAAATCTATCTTATTGGGTCAGACTAGGGACCACATATGTGGGCCAGTTCTTTTCGACGATTCTCCCAGAATCGCCTTCCTCCCCAGTTTCTCCCAGAATCGTCACTTCATATTTTTTTTACAATCCTATCTAGTTAAGGTCTAATTAGTTAGGATTATAAAAAACATATGGTGTGGTGATTCTGGAAAAAGCTAGGGAGGGGGGCGATTCTGGTAGAATCGCCCAAAAAAACTGGCCAGATGGGCATACCAATCCTATCACCAGATTAGACTAGGGTTTTTTTTTGAAACCAGATCAAACTATTACAAAGAGAACTTCTGGTGCGCACCAAACATGATGTTGTGAGCCATAAACATTTGTTTCATGATGAAGTAGTCTACGAAATTGTTTTAACCTTTCAAATCATGAAATTATTTGAACTAACTAGTGTATCAAATAACTCATAATCATAATGATCAATCTTATATTTTCTTTCCAAGGATGGTTTCTTTCAAAATGTTTGTTTGATTATTTTAATAAAAGAAATAGATCTGTGTGCCAACAAGATGAGAAGTTGCTTCCGTGATTCTGATCCAGGCCTAGTAAGGACACGAGATCTCGGCACAGGCACTGGGCCGTTGCTCACGCCTGCGCTGGGCTCACTGAGTGAACAAAGTCCGGCCACAATACAGACAGTCTGTTAAGTCAGTTACAATACATCGGCATAACATTCACTCAGTACGAGAAGTCTCGCTGAAGCTGGGTCCGTACCTTCTACCGAACCTGTTAAGAGCGAGCAATTCAACCAGCAGGCGTATCAAGTGCCAACACATGTTTAACAGCCGTGTAATCATACGCAATCCGCACATGAAGAGGTTCGACGAGTTCAGAGGACCATCGACAGGCCTTGTCTATTTTTTTTTCTACCGCAGTTCAGACATCAGATATAACTAGTAGCAAGGGAGATTTCACATCAGCATCCAACACCCTTGACCTAGTAGCCCTGCTTCATCCTTTCCTCGAATCGGGTCTTCTCATCCTGGAAACAGAAAGCTCAAAAGATCAGTGGCATATCTTGGCATGTCTTTCATATGCACTCCATCCGTGGAAGTTAATTCAACTAGAACATATCCAATTTGGAGGACGGCTGATACACTGTCTTAAACGCAGGAGGGGAGGGGGGGAGTAGAGTCCATATAACCATCAGAATATCGGCATTGCTAGTCTACTATAACTAAAAAGAAACCTCAGAGATGTCAGAAAAAAAAACTTTAACTAACATCTTCTTAACTCCTCTTCTTAGCAACATGAGGAATTCTAAATCCAAATACAAAGATTCAATCTAACGAATATGGAGGCATGCCATATGATTTGAAGGTTCTATCCATTCTTCCGTTCAACAAGAAAAGGTGTACCAGGAATTAACTACATTAGCAAAACACCCTGTGCAATTGAATTAGGCAGTCCTACAGGCAATTCAATTATATGTGGACCATTATTTCTATGTTACTTGAAAAGCCAGATAAGAGAGATTTGACATCTAAAGTTCTGCTTGTCAGTAGAAAAATAGTCTACTAACGATGCAAACTTTGCTGAAGATACAAATAAAAGTAGCAAATCACATCTAGTCTACCATCCGTAAGTGTCCCCTAACATAAATATATAATAACTTTCTCGAGTTGCACAACATGAAGTCATCAATCATCACTACCAAATAAGTTCAACTGGGCATTGTTGCCCTTATTTAGCAGTCATCACATATTTTGAAACAAAAATGTTCTCCAAAAGTGACAACTGTTTGGATAAAAAATGGAATGGCCATGTCAGAAACTATTAAAGCACTCGAGTCAGACATTTTTCCAGACTCAAATCCTTCAGAATGACACAGTTCTATAAAACTAACAGTAATTTAAGAAAGTTTCCATTATATATGTATTATTCCTTGTTTTATGCCACCATAAAAAACAAACTGGAAGGTAGTGCAATTGCTCACAGACAGACAAAATTTGCCTCTATTTAGTAAAACAGTAGGTCAGAAAAGGTGAAGCAACCTGGGAAACTAAAGATGATACTGATGTTTATGGAAAGGAAGATGTAGCTCCAGGGAGTAGCATAAAAGGTTATGCTACATGTGCAAACTAAAGATACACCTTCAGCCATAACAAATTCTTGAAATTATACTAATAGAGTGGTCTATTGTTCTCATTACAAAAGAACAAAATATAGTATTGGCCATTGGGAATGAATGAATTCGTAATCTTTTACAGAAGCTAGTTCATGTCCAGTTCATAAAGTAGAACATGATTGCTATTTGTGTTATTACACAGCAAAGAACAAAGTACCAGCATGCTCTGGATTGCTGTGTGATCAAGAGGTTAGCTTGAAGCAAGACGATTTGCAACAAAAATATTCAGGGAATTTCTAGACCCGCAACCTTAGTTTCATATGTTGTAAAGTGCAACTTTCAGACAGATAATTTTATGCTTAGTGGCACTGTGTGTAGCAAGTCAATCGACAGTGTGTATAGGAAGCTTAGTGTAAAGGAACATTATTTGCCCAAAACATGTGTACTTATTTCTGAATGGTTGTTCCATGCCAGAAAGCTACAGTAAAATATCAACACTATTTAATTTGTGTTTTGCTTCCAAGACTACTCATTTGACGAGAGAAAGTAGAAACTAAAAGCAACACATTTGCTTGGACATTATTCCAAAGAAAGTGCAATAAAACAAATTATGCTGCATCACAGTTATCTCAGTACAGCAGCATGAAAAATAAATAACGCTCATTTCATCAACTTCATTGCGTAAAATCAACATAAACAACTCCATAAGTCTCAAATCAAGCTATCAGAGAACTGGTCATGAAAATGCAAATTTAATAGCAAAGGCACTAGCTTTTATACAGGCCCGCACTAGTCAGTGTCATATTGGACTAATGGCACGCCATAGGCCACCAGGAGTAACTAATTATTGAACTACGCACAAGAAACAGACCTCAAAAGCTTGCTTCAGGTTCTCAAGCTCCTTGTCTAGATCATTGATTGCCTGGGTATATGCCTGCGTTGGGGAGGACTGGCTTGCAGTATGGATCTGCCCACATAATAAAACATGAGACTAGCAAACTCTAATCTGACGAAGGAATAGAACATCCATAAATATGCCCCCTACCCTGACAATGATCTTGTACTGAAGGGGGTGAGGGAGCTTATAGCCAGCGAAGTGAACATTTGGGTCCCTGTGCAGCTGCCTGCAGAATCTCATAGATATAGAAGAAAATTAGAAGGTGTGAACTGATGAAAATAACCACCAAGGACAAAAAGGCACACAGTTTTCTACACATACATGCGGAGGATGTTGCCGATGGTGTGGTCCTCACGTTCAATAGTGAAAGATGCAGCATTCATGATCTTTGTATCCTTCTCAAATGACACCCTGCATTACAAAATAGTAAGGATTACATCCATAAACTTTAAGTGATAGAGCAGCCGGTAGAGACTACCACGAGCCCTAATTGGTAACAATAGTAAAAAAAGGTTTATAGCATCAGATTATTTTCACAACTACTCTCTACATGCCAAAAGAATGACATGAACGGGGGCAATATGGTTATTAACGACAGAAATGAAATGTTTAATTATTTTAAGAAAGTTATATCCCACAGCTGCTTCTTTTTTGACAAAAATCTATACCTGACAAAACACAATTGAAGCATTTTCTAGAAAAAAGTTTGAGAACGGTGTGGAGGTAGAGTAGACTCACTTCTTTGTGCCCTCAGGCACGACGAAGCGTTCATAGCGGTCAGGGGCATTCATCTCCGATCAACACTTGGCTCCTCCTTCCTCTGAAATTCCTGCAAGCATGAATCACCGGACCACAAAGGTCCATTTCACAAGTCAGATTGCCTCCTGAACTGAAATTCAGAACCCCATATTCTTGGAAAGTGAAGCAGAACAAGCATCAAATCAGATCTTTAAAAATGATTCCTTCACCTGCGAAACGGATAAACTACACACATGTATGAACCCCTACCTATCTTGCTAAACATTGACAAGGGTGTCAAAAGGTAGACGTGGTGTACTATAAGATGCACACAAAATCAACCGACCACCGAGTACAATCCCCAAAATGAAACTAAATCTAAGCGACAGAAACGCGATGACGAACTCATCGATCATTGCGCGGGGCGGACCAAACGTTTGGGGGGTGCAGGTTCAGCTAAACCACAGCCGGATTTCAGGAAATGAATTAACTGGTTTTAGGGCCCCAAATCCGCAGCAAACTGGATGAATCGGATAAATATTTTGAGAGGTTTCCCGGAGGAAGTGAGAGACCATAAGAACCTGCACATCAAGGCCATCAAAAGCTGTTGTACGCAATCAAGGAAGCAAGAGCCTGCACATGAGCTCAATTGACATCGAGCTGCAGCCCAGTCACGAAATTTTTAACAAAAGGCATTTCTCTGGATATTTTCTCAGCACTCATACAAGTGCCCATACAATTAAACAGACACAGAATCCAGTGGATCTTTAACAATACTTCAGTTGGAAACTAGATGATTCAGAAGACATGGGCAGCAAGGTGCTACCTCTCCGCCTGCGATTACATAGCGAGGCAAAGCAAAAGAACAAGCTAAATCCCTCTCTGAAACACACCATGGCTGACTTAACAGGAACA
The DNA here is from genome assembly GCF_003073215.2 of Triticum urartu. Taxonomy (NCBI): domain Eukaryota; kingdom Viridiplantae; phylum Streptophyta; class Magnoliopsida; order Poales; family Poaceae; genus Triticum; species Triticum urartu. Next base: position 1,503 of record NW_024117530.1, on the reverse strand, counting down.
CTAGGTGAGAGACGGGGTGGCCCTAGGGTTTCACAGGTTCGCAGAGAGGGGATGGGAGTAGAGAAATTTCCTTGGGGGAAGAACACCATGGTTCCGGAGGACGACGCCCGCGGGCGGCGGCGGTTACGGCCCGCGCGGGGATAATCCCCTTCAAACCCCTAATATCAAACGAGGCGTAACAGTCCAAGCAGGATAGGGTTCGCCACGAACCAGAGGAACCGAGGCCCAGATGGATTGCTGTAATCCACGTTATAGTAGAGCCGGGGGGTGGGGGTGGGGGGAGGAGTCGGGAGGGAGAGGGACGAGTTTACCTCGAGGCGCACTTCGGCGGCGGCGTTCCGAGGAAGACGATGAAGTCGGTCTGCGTAAGGTACTAGTGGGGGGCTCTCTTTTTTTTCCGAGTGAGGTACTAGCGGGGAGCTCTCTTTTTTTTCAGTGATGAAATGAAACTAGCGGGGAGCTCTCTTTTTTTTTAGTGATGAAATGAAACAAGCGGGGAGCTCTGTCAGGGAAACTTTAACATGCCGACCCGAATGGTTCGTGTGTGTTCGTTTAGATCAAAATGAATCAAGGCAGATGGAGCGGCACCCGCCTGCAAATCGAGGCGCGGCGCCCCACTACCCTCACTCGTAGAAACGGTGCCGTGGACATGGTGCGAAGATTGAGGGGACGTTTCCACTTTCTACAAACTTAATTATAACTGAAGTAAATGCGACCGACGCATGATCGTGGGCAGGACATGGGCCCAAGGGCTACTGTCGGCCCAATGAGAACCAGGGTATCCTGGGTCGGCGGATTTGGGCCTTGATAGTGGCACCTCGCAAGCTTTGCCGCACCGAATGGCTCTACTGAGAGCGGTTGTCTCGGCTTGCAGGCGGCACTTGCGAACGACTTACCGTGGTCTCCCTCAATAGTGTTCTTCGTAGAACGCACTTTGCCAAACCACCAAAAAAATAAAAATATCACTGACGTCACCGCAATGGGGATGAAGTCAAATATAGTTACTACCTCCATTTTTTTGTACACAAGGCTAGTATATCAAAATTAGAATTTGCAAAGGGCCACTAACACTAATCGAGGCAAAATTGATGGGGTTAGCAACCAAGGACATTAATATCCCTTGCATGCATGCGGAAATGAGAAGGTTGGTTTGCATGGCGCTGCATTAATCAAGTGATGAGGAGTGAGATGGTTAGCTCTTTGGTATTTGGAGAAAAAAAGGGAGGGGCTGCGCCTTGGATGTTGTCTGCAGCCCTCCCCTCACCCCTCTATTTATAGGGGAAAGGGGAAGGGGGCCGGCTGAAGGAAATATGCCCTAGAGGCAATAATAAAGTTATTATTTATTTCCTTATATCATGATAAATTTTTATTATTCATGCTAGAACTGTATTAACCGGAAACATAATACATGTGTGAATACATAGACAAACAAAGTGTCACTAGTATGCCTCTACTTGACTAGCTCGTTAATCAAAGATGGTTATGTTTCCTAACCATGAACAA
>NW_024117529.1:0-10493 GCF_003073215.2 Triticum urartu | reverse complement strand
AGTATGTCCAAACTGAAAAATAATGAAATTTACTCTATTGTAAGAAAAGTAAATCAAAACCACGGTCAATTTCACCGGTTGTGCATTTATTTGGACCATTGGTAAGACAATCAAGAGTGCACTGAATAATGCCTGTGATCTAATACAACAATTCCAGCAACTCAATGCATTCAGCCACAAACATGGTATACAAAAATTGCTATTTTACGTACTAATTACATATAAGTAATAACCATTGAGAAAATGGAATCAAGAACCCAAAGTAAATCTTAACCAGATGTCTTCCATCTAGAAATTGCAGCTGGCCACCCACTTGTACCTCTTAATCAACGAGTATCTAGGAGGGGAATGGGGGAGGACAAAGGAGAGGAAGATGACCTGCGCTGGGAAGCTCCTGTGGGCCCCCCCCCCCCCCTGCCGATGGCGACAACTCCGGGAGGAGCAGATGCGCAAGCAGCAGTCGCGGCTCCTCCAAATATGGTCACGCGATGGAGAAGTGTGGCAGGGGGGCGGATCGACCTCGTCCGGGTGGAGCTCGTCCTTGACTTCATCGGGACGAGATCTGACGGGGCCGTCCGCGTCTGCCTTCTAACTCTTGTCGCCGCCTTGCCGTCAGGACCGTGGGGAAGAGCAGCGCCACACCTGGGCGCCGGTGGTGGCGGCGGCTGCGGGGAGGGCGGCGGTGGGGCTGGCGGCGGCAGACGAGGGAAAGGGAGAGGGAGAGGAATTGGGGATGGGGACTGGGGGCTACGCTGCTGGCCAATCTCTTTCTCTCTTTCTTCTCGGCGAAGGGAACCTTTTTGTCTTGTACCGTTGCCGACGTGGACATCGCGAGGGCTCGCCCTTGATGCACAGCTGGGAGGGGGCTTTTGAGGCTATTGTTGGAGCACCATAAAAAATACGGGGACCATTATAGTGACCGAGGCAATGTGGGTGCCCCAGTTTGACGCCGCTCCATCGACAACAGTGCAACATATATGTCGAGCGAGGTAGGAGGTAGCAGCCGGACAAAGATAACACAAAGATGGCTGGAGCGGCGGTGGAAGGATGTATATGGGATGCTGGATGGTGTCGATGTATTAGTGAAGACTGAAGAGGAGGAGCTGGGAACCGGTAAGGAAGAGAGAGAAATGACAGAGGAGGGGCACAATTCATACTGCATAGTGTTGTCTAGTAAATAAAGGGGGATGACTAGTAAGTTACAATGTTTACTTTCGTTTCAAGTCAAACTTTGAAAACTTTGAGCAACAATATTGTATAACTATTTTGGTTGAAACTTTAAAGTCATATACAAAGATTTGTGTCTGGAAATACTTTCATAATATTATAATTTTGTTGTTCGCTGTGATATATTGCAAGAGATACCACTCACCATATTAAAGTTATATCCTAATTAGGTATTAATATCTAGGCCCGTTCGGAAGAAGAAGATGTGAAATTTGGAGGGGGGGGTTTTTTGAAAAGGGGGGAACTCCTCGGCCTCTGCATCAGAACGATGCATATGGCCACCTTATTAAATAAGCAAATAGGTTCAACAAGGTCTTAAAGTCTCAAACAAAAATAAAGGAAAATTCACAAAGAGCCAAAGGGCCAATAACAAACTAGCCACAAAAAGCCACAACGTATAAAAGCAGTGACCTCGTTTTCCCTTGGCTCAAGTTGCTACAGCAGCATTTGCCACTTGTTAGTACAAACGTCATTCATTCCCTTGGAGGAACTTGGAAAGAAAGAGTTATAAATGCCCAGAACTGTTATCTTCTGGTTTAAGAACCCACTAGGTGCAGCGCAATTACATGATGGTAAGCGGACCCGGAAAAACGAAACAAGATATCCTATGGGAGCTTGACCCATTCGACAGATCCAGATTTGGGGATCTTCCCATTTGAACTAATATGATGGGCTAAACACATGGATAGTTAAGGTGGGGGAGAGGGCAGGGGAGGGGGATGGATTTGAATAGATCGCACGCATACCTGCAAATCTTCCGACGATACAGTGGGTTCGCCGTCGGCCAAAGTAGCCGCCGCAACTGCTCGGTAGCAACAGGGAACCGGGGAGGCGATACAAACGAGGGGCGCTGGGCGGCTTGAGATAAGGACTGGAGTTAGTTGCTGAAGCTAGTAGGTGGACTTTATTGCGTCCGCCAACCGTGCCGGTCGCACGCCGCGCTAATTAAAAACACTGTTCATACACCTAATTATATCAGAAACGTAAAAGTGCTGAATAAAAAAAAAATGAACAATTGATACTGCCGGGTAGTAAACCATACGTTTGCATAACAGAAAATAACTGACCATACATTCATTACTCGGTTCATGACATATTACAACGGACTTACACTAATAGCACCTGGCACATCTCCCCTAAACAGCACTTTGCATACTACGGACACATCTTCATAATTATTCCAAATACTCCGTCAACATGCCCACCATCTACCTGCTGAGCAGGAATACTACTTTGACCAGCTCCAGCAGGATCAGCACTCCGACAAACAGTATGGCTCCGTCTAAGAACACAAGAACACAGAGGGCGGCGGCGGATGTGCCTCCTTGATTAACCCATGGCCGGGCCCTGAAAACTTGTGTAACGGCTGGAGCACTTCGCAGCTGCTCTCCGACACGAACCCTGCGGTTCAGATAAGATCCCGCCTGGCTGCTTCCGTGCACTGGCTGCTGCGCCGCCCCCAGATGATAGCTCAGCTCGGCAAGGTACTCGTCCTTGGTTCTCATGTAGTTGCAGACCCCGGACTGAAAAACAAATCGAATCGGCAAAGGAAGAAGAATGTATTAGATGTTTGGAAAACACGAGCAGATTGAGAACTGCAAAAATGGGCCATACTCACGTCCTTGTTGACGCACTTGTAGAAACGAACGCCTGCATTCTGACCTGCCTGAGCAATCCAGGTGAATACCCGGTCGCCGCACTGAGGGCAGCTGATGAGTGGTGGGAGTTGCTCGAAGCCGCTGGAGGATGATGATGCAGACATGCTCTCCGGAAGGACAAGTTCTACTGGACTGGGTTGGCTCGCTCGCAATATCATCCGATGAGGCGATGGATCTAAAACTATAAAGAGGGGAGGGGTGGGAGGAGTATCGCTGGAGAAGATTGGTTTCTGCCACCGCTAGTACTCATAAATGAGCTAAACGGCTCTGCTAGACCAGAATGTGCGACCAAACGGCACACCCCGTCCAGTCCCGTCTGATCCGCCACCAAGCTAACTGACGGAGTTACCTGTGTGGTGGGCCAACTCCTAATTCGGGAAATAACAACACCGTCAAAATACCTACCGCTATACCCATTCCGGCCCAGATCACGATGGAAATAAGTGGCACAGATACCGGGCTCCTGTGAGCTCGGGCTCACATGAGTATTTTCGCTCATTTTATCTAATATATGGCCTTTGGATTTTTACAAAAAAAATGCTATTAAATGTATGAACTAGGTTAAGTTCTCCTTTACTTATTAGTTTCTGTTGATTATGGCTATTCCATAGCACTAGTGCTATTTGTTGTCTAGTTCAGATTTCTGAATTCTATATCCTAGGATATTTTAGCCCAGCTTAGCTATTGAAAATTAAATTTTGGTATAAGAGTGAGTAACAAGTTGAGGTGGGACACTCAAACTATAACTTTTGAAGTCATAGCTTTTGCTGATCATTTTTGTTTACTTTAAACATTTATTAACCATATCATCATGGACATAACACTAAAAGATATTTGACTTAAAAATATCATGCAATGGATCAAGAATTATGCTTGAAACTGTGTACAATTACAAAAGCAAGCATCCGAAGTACCAAACTCTAAATAGAGTTGTAGTTTGATAGCAAATTAATTACATACTCTATATTATTAGACCATCGAAGCAAGAAGGGATTTGTTCTGGTGTAGTCTGACTCTTCGACTGCCCTGTCCTGTCTCTCTGGGTAAAGTTTGGATCATTCGGCTTATGGTCATTTTGTTGTTGAGATTAAGTCTTTAATGATCGATAGAGAGTTTATTCCACATAAGCTAAATAGAACTCAAAACAGAATTGCAAAATGTATGGCAAGGTATAGTCGTTCAGAGAGGGCCACAATAGTGTGGCTCGAAAGTGGTCCCCCGTGTACTGAGGAGCTCAGAGCGGGCCACAATAGTGTGGCTCACATTCCTTCTTGAAGGTGCTGCTTGGTGCGAGGCGCTTCGAGATACTGGGAGCGCGGTGGTACTTCGTCGGAGGGTGCAGCGGTTGCCGGTCTTCCTTTCTCCGTTGATCTGCCGGTGTCGGCATTTATTTCCCTTTCATTTTCTTTTGTTTTCTTTTAGGTTTATCTGTGCTGCGGCCCCAACGAGCTGGATGTTCGGTTGTGTGCTTTATAATATAAAGCGGGAGGAAACCCTTTTTCTCAAAGAAGCAAAGGGTCCCTAAGAAAAGGCAAAAGCTTGTTCACTCTGTTACTAGTTCATATCTTGATGACTTGTCAGACATATATGCTTTGATGATGACCACGATCACATGAAGCGAACTAGTCTAGGTTTGTCAAGCTATTACCGATGTTTTATTTATTTTTCTAGTTACAATATCATTGTCATGGAGAAGCCATTATTGATGTGTTGTTTATTTATTTATTTATTTATTTTGAGTTGACCGGTGATGAGCGACGGACGTCTGCGTTGTGTCCTTGTTGAAGGTGGTGGATTAAATCTCAACTTTGAGGATGAAAATCCCATGACTGACCTATGTTTAGACTTGTCACAATTAGCACACGTGCGGTATTTCCCTCTTAAAGGCTTAGCCTAGGAGTTTTATACTTTTTGTTTGTTGTGGACTTTTACCATATGGTTAGTGGTTGCCTGGCGGCACTACTCTCGCGAGGCATGGCCTCGGGTTTTCTTTTTCGGATCGAATTTGTTCCGTTGCGTGATTTTCTTTCTTGAATAATATATGGTTATATGCATCTTTTGATGTAAAGGCCGGGAGTTATCCTCTTTTCGAAAACAAATGATGTGGATTGTTTCACGGTCCCATTTGAAGTCATTATTTTTCATGATCAATTTTGTTAAGCATATCCTCATGGACATAACACTAAAAAGTATTTGACCTAAAAATTTCATGTCATGAATCAAGTATGTTTGAAACTGTGTATAGTAACAAAAGCAATCACCCGAAGTACCGAACTATAAATAGATGAGAATGAATTTTCAGGGCCCGAGGGCCTAGACTCCCGCTTATCTGAGCGTCCACCAAGAAACTAAATTTTGAGAGTTGTGCCCTGTCTTGGCCGCCAGTTGCATTAGCAGGCCTGTGTGAGCAGTAATTTTGCAAGCAGAAATTTCTCGTACAACGAGCCTTGCCCGACCACTGCAGCTGTTGACACGAGAGAAAGACAAAGATCAAAATCCAAGAGAGAAGTTGCATGTGATATTTAGAGAAAGAAAAATGTTTCTTTGAAAATCTAAAGAGAGATAGGATGTGACTGTGAGAGAGAACTCATCCTTTTGAGAGAAGTGAGAGAAAGAATGTTTTTACTCAAGTGGGAAAGAGAACCTGTGGGAGAGGGAGAGGTTATTTCTTGGTAAAATATACTTTTGTCTGCAAGTGAGAGATACTTTGTTACACTGTGAGAGAGTTTCGCTGGTGCATGCGCAGAGATGCGAGACATGGCGTGCGGGAGAAAGATGAAAAGAGATGTGACTTGTCTTATCAACAGACACCAGCCTGCACCGCTGTCGGAGCTGAGTACCTATATTAAAATCGTGAAATGGCCTGGATACGCATGCTTCCACTGCAAATGCTCTGTGGTTTGTCAGAACAGAGCACGAATCTTGATGATACTCGACGCAAAGGATAACCGAGGGTCGGGACTCTCGGGTGCTACCACACCTTTTCGTAAATGGAGTTCCTGATAGCAAATTAGTCACGTACTCTATATTATTAGACCATCAAAGCAATAAGGGATTTGTAAGCTTATGTGGTGTTCATCAATGACACTTTCTTTCTTCCTTTATCTCATTCATGTAAACTGAGCTTTGAGTTAAGTCAGGCTCATGTCGTAGACTCCGATCAGCATTATTCCTTCCTCTTCCACTCGCGTTGTTAGCCGGAATGGGGGGAAGAGGCCGTACCCATGTGTAGTAGTAGGTTTTCCTTTGCTTTGCTTCTCCTGCCAAATAAAGAGGCAGTCAGATCTAGATCCACCCTGATTCGGAATGATTCCTCTATCTCCTCTCCCTGTCATTCATGGTGATGTAGGCGAGGTAGAGGGTCAAACAAGATTACGCTCCTAAGTTGGCACCTCTTGGCCAGATCCATATGACAACGAGTTGTTTTCACCGCCAACGCCCTCACTAATCCGCCCCCTTTTGCTTCTCTAAATAAACCTGATCTTGGTTATTCTCTCCTTGTTAGGAAAAATTGTTCGAGTTGGGGAGTCATCCCTGATTTGGAGTAGTTTTAGCCTCTCCTCCTCCTCTCTTCTACTCGTGGTGGTGGGAAGATAGGGGGTGGATTACCGGAGTGTAGTGTTTGGGCTACAGTTCGCCACCCCTGGTGTTTGCATTGAAGCTACCACTCCAGTCTTCATCGCAACCATGTTGGTCAGAGGAAAAGTTGTTTGAGTTGGGGAGATGGTCAAACCAGAGGCCCTAGTCACCCCTGATCTGGAGGAGCCTCGGCCTCTCCTCCTCCTCTCTTCTCTTCATCGTGGTGGTGGAAGGATAGAGGGGGAGGGAGGGATTACTGAAGTGTAGTGTTTAGGCAGTTGTTCGTCACCGATGGTTTTGGGTTGAAGCTACGGCTCGGGTCTTCACTGCAGCCATAATTGCCAAAAGGGAGGTAATTGTCCTTTGATATAGTCCATGGTGTCCTTCTCTTATGAGTTATGCATCTCCTTCGAAGGCAATGATGGTTACATCGAACCTAGTGGTTTGCCTCCGGTGTCAGTGCAATTGGTTTTGCGTTCAGTTAGTTTTTACACCCGATTGTAATGTAGTTTCTCTGTTGGGGCTCTCCATAAAAAGGTCAGGGCCAAGTTGTAGTTCTCTTTTCTTTGAGTTCTTGTGTCAGCATGTGCTCTCCGTCCACAAAGGACCCATACTCTGTTAAAAAAAGTTACTACGATTGAATGGTCCAACTAATTTCATCCCTAAGGAAAAAGGAAAAACACATGCCATCTCTCTATTTTTCACAAAATTTGATTGAAGCCCGATTACTTCTGTGTCGAGTGCCAAATAGACACTGCATTTTTTACTAACCTATGAATATGAGCGCTGCCAAGTTATAATGAAGCACGTAGGCATATACTCGTGCATTCTTTCTCCCGTTGTTACATATTGCACACATGGTCACTGGATTCATCTGTTGGCAGATAAGGATGAAAACAACCCTATGTGAATGGTCTACATACATACATACATACATACATACATGTGTGTGTGACGTCTGTTTGTGATCTGTTCTGTCTCTATTTGTGTCTTAGGGTGTCTCCAATGCTGACCTTTAAATCACCTGCATCCGTTTGGATCGAGCTGTTTGAACCTATTTTATCATCCAACGCGGCACCCCATTGGTTCGCAGACCGAGCCGGACTCCATTTTCCTGCAAATTGGAGCAAAATGGATTGGGGGGGGGGATTAGGAGTTCAAACCGCCACCACGTAGGACTCCGGCACCCCCGACCCACTCAAATCCCCTTTTGATTCACTTTTCTTCCACTCTGCCCCTGCTTCCTCATACTTATCCTCACGCTAGTGCAGAACCGGGCTTTAGCGCCGGTTCGTAAGGGCCTTTAGTGCCGGTTCTACAACCGGCACTAAAGAGTGGAGACTAAAGCCCCCCCTCCCTTTACTACCGGTTCCGCACGAACCGGCGCTAAAGTGCCACCACGTGGCACGAGCCAGGCCCGGGTGCTGGTAGACCATTAGTACCGGTTGGTAACACCAACCGGTACTAAATGTTTTTGGGGGTTTTGGTTTTATTTTTATTTTTTCCATTAATTTTGTGTTTTCCATTTAATTCTTTTTTTTGTTGGTATTTTACGATACTACACATTGTACACATTATGCATATATATAAATAGATTTTCTCGTAACAAAAGTAATCGGGTTGTGGTACATATGTATGTGTGAATAATGGTGGTTGTGAGACATTCGATGATATATAAATCGAATGTCTCACAACCACCATTATTCGGTGGTTGTGAGACATTCGATGATATATAAATCGAATGTCTCACAACCACCATTATTCACACACACACACACACACACACACACACACATATATATACAATTTCTTCTACAGTTGCCTTGGTGCCTTCGGAGCATGATGATAATTGGGAGTGGTTCATGGGGGCCGTAGCGGGTAATAGTATTCTCCTTTGGGATCTATGACCTGGTCGAGCAAAAATCCCGCTATTTCCTCTTGGAGTGCTCGTATGCGCTCCGTTGGTAGGAGCTGGTCCCGCATGTCTTTGAACTGTTAAGAAGGAGATCAATATGCATGTGTATTAGTTGTGTGGCTAGATATCGATAATCATGTAAAATTCGTGAATAGTGTTCTGGCAAACGTACCCATTGTTGTTTATCAGATTTGCTCCTTTCGGACGTCATCATGCGAATGTTCTCGAAAACGTAGTATGCACACACTTCAGTCCCCGGCGCCTGTTTCAGGGCCTTTACGAGAATAGAATTTAATCAAATAATAATTAATCAAGCATGATAATTAATTAATGGTATTGAAACAATAACTAAAGAGATGGTAGCTAGCTAGTACTACTTAATTACCTACCTTGGGTCGATACCAAAACAGTTTTGTCACCATTTTCCTGGAGTCACCTTGATGAACTTTGCCCAAGCCCTGCCCGCCGGCAAAGAAAATTAATAAAGGGGTTATTAAATAGTTGATATCAGGAAATGACGAAAATAGGCCGAGATATAGTTAATAATGATTGAAATTACCTGTTGACTATCCCCTTCGCGATGGTGAAGTCACTTTCTTTTTTAAGTAGTGAGTCCAGTACTTCAACTTTTCCTTCTTCAACTCTAATGACTAACAAGATCCAGTGCTAACTGCATGCGCACACGTTCGCATGTCTTAATTAAGCGGGCATGTGCATAACACTAATAAACTACCCTAAACCCTATACACTTAATTATTAACATCTAGCTAGCTAGTAAAAAAACAGAATTTGTAGTACAAGACAGTGTGACTCACCGAAAGTTGTAAGGAAGTAGTATATCTTCATTGCTATTCAGGCGCTTCAAGAACTCTAGAATTTTATTCTATACATCTTGTTTATACCATTCCAATTTCCATGTGTGTTCATTAATGGTATTTGGGTCAATGAACCCAATGCCATAGCGTCCAGCTTTTTTCATTTCATACATCTTCATCCTGCATAATACCACAAAAAGAATATGGTGAGGATATTTACAGGTAATGATCGATCAATGAGCACTAAAGCTATAGCTTGAGACTTAAATTACAGAAAGAAATCACTTACAGACAATAGCACCTGACGAGAGATTTGTCGAGTGGATCTTGATTGAATAACTGAAATAGTTCTGAATACTCAACGGACAGAGCTAGCTTATGGAAGTAATGCTCTTCCTTGACTTTCACCATGAGGAACTCTCGATCGGAACTCTTGGTAATTTTCATGTACCAATCATGCAATTCATACATTCTCGTTGGGAGGTTCTTGACCTTCTCGGGCTCGACCAAAGGTTGGCCGCGGGCATATTTCCGGTTTATTTCCTCCTCACAGGATCATAGCTCCGGTCATCTCCCCAAAGAACCTGTCAGGTATTGGAGAACCTGACGTCCATAGCAGCCATGTAGCGACGGGTGTGCTCGTCCTCCTCCCTGACACGACGACGCACCACCTTCGGTGGGGCCGGCTCCCTCTGCACCGAACGTGGCCCATGCAAGCGTCACCAAAGGAGATCAGGGTCGACGACGGGACCTAGGGCCGGGTTCCTCACCAAGCGGCGTGCCCCTGAAGGTAGCACCTCCCAGTGCCAGCCTAGCGGAGCCCAGTCCCGAACATGGGTCCTCTGAACCAGGACGTCGTCGCGAACGGGTCGACGGCGAGGATGCGAGCCGGGCATCGTCGAAAACTAATACTATATGTAAATGTAACACTTTTAAAATTATTGGATGGTGATATCTTATATACAAATTCTAAATTTCTATAACTAAAACTAACATTTCTAACATTTCTATATACTAAAATTTATAACATTTGTATAAAAAAAAGAAAAAACAGAAAAAACCTTTGACATTATATTATAACTAACATTTCTATATACTATTTGACATCAATCTAATCTAATTAATTAATTCATCTAAAACTTTGTCTGAAAAACAAAAAATAGAAAAAACTAAAAACTAAAAACAGAAAATTTGTGTGTGTGTGCGTGCGTGTAGTGTGTGTGTGTGTGTGTGGCCGGCGGCGGCGCGGTGGATTGGAGGGAGGAGAGGCCGGGGGAGGGGCTCACAGCGCGCGCGGGC
>NW_024117528.1:0-13099 GCF_003073215.2 Triticum urartu | reverse complement strand
CCACGGCACCCTTTCCATTTTTGCCCTTGGCCCCCGTTGCTCTATGTCGGTAACCCCTTGAGTATAAAAGGAGGCCCGTGTGCAACGTAGAGGGGGTCGGCCACTTCGAGAGCCCTCGCGAGGTTCAGCATTTCCACACTCACGCTCGCTCTCGCTCCCGAGTTAGAGATCAATACCAATCCACAAAGCAGGAGTAGGGTTTTACGCATCCTTGCGGCCCGAACCTGGGTAAATCGCTCGCGTGCTTCGCCTCGGTTTACTCTTCGCACGACCAACCGCCCGCTTGCTTCGCCTCGATCTGCTCTTTGCGCAACCTCCGCCCCCCGCCGAACCAAAAGGGACCCGGTCCGCCGGTCCCATAGGTGCCCGTGGATCAGAAGCCCCGGCAATATGAAACTAACGTGATAATCATCTATTGCATTTTCATCTGATTGTTCTTTTACTATCCAACATGTTTTTCAACCAGGTAACGCATCTGCCCACTTATGTGCAAAGCAAGCTAGCACTCTCGAGGTGATGGATTGCTGGTTGAACTTGAACACTAGTCCTGGTTTCCGCGTAACTAGCCTCCTGGCAGATAATGCCGAGTGAATATCAGTTGGAAACTGATGAAAAACACGTGGAAACTATGTTTTGAAATTTCTAAAAGAATCTCAAAAAATTAATATTTTTCTAAGAGAGTGATGTTTTATTATCATGTAAAATTCCAAGTTCAAACTCTAGTTCATTTATGTGGTATGAATAAAAAAATTGGTAATAAATAGTGCCAAACAGTAAATATCACTATTAATTGCTAAAATTATTGTTTTCCGTACCTCGTAAATAATTGTGTGTTTGAACTTAAAATTTCACATGCTAATAAAACACCACCCTCTTAATATACTGTAGTTTTTGTAGAATTTTTAGAAACTTTCGAATGTGGTTTTGACATAGTTTCCATCGTAACTTGGTTTCCACATGATATTCTCTTGGTAATGCCAGGTCGATGTGTGTTGAATAAAAGCTCTTCAAATTCCCTGCAAAAAGAAAATGGAGGGAGGATCTAACAAATGATGATGTTATTTAATTAACCAGCACTCCGAAGTCCCAACAGGTAGCATGGAATCCCTAAGGAGTGTATCGATATTGGCCCGACCCAACCCACTCCTTAATGCCCCCACCCGCATCGCTCCCGTGAGCGACCGAGGGAGGGGGCCAACCCTAGCCACCACCGGAGACCGCCCCCTCTCCCTCTCCTCTCCTTGCCGCCAGGGGCACATCGTCGGGCAAATCCTGGCCGGCGTCAGCGTCGGTGTCGGCGGCGGCAGGGCCTCCTCTCCTCCCGCTCGGTGGCGTTGATGTAGGCCGGTAGCGCCGGGCGGCGATGTGGCACTGTGGAGGGTACGGCGGCGCGACGCCGATCTCGCGGGGGTCTTGCCGGACGTGGAGGGCCTCGTGGTGCTGGCTCACACCGAGGCGGCGATGGCGAGGGCTGGGCTCAACCCAGACTCCAGCGTGGCGGCGGTGGGTGATCCGAGCAGCTCAGCTGCTTGTAGGTGCGGGGCTGACAACCGGAGGTTGCAGCTCTGATGGCTGCCCCATGTGGATGGCTACCGGTGGTTGCTGCAGGGATGGCTGCCGCACGTGTCCTGGTGGCCGGCGGCCCAAGGAGGTGTGGGTCTGTCCTAGTGTTGGTCTCCTGCTTTTGGTGATCTTGTTCCAATAGTCGGAGGCTCGGAGTAGGTTGATGGTGGTGGTATTCCTTCTCTTGGGTCCATGCCGACAATGCCGGTGGACCTAGGGCTCATGCGCAGTCGAACCAGATTTGGGCCCGAGACGAGTCGAAGCTGTCGCTCCGGGTAGGCGAGATTGGGTCCGATCCGGCTTATGCCGTGGGTGGGGAGGTCCCTCTCCCTCGGGTGCGGTGGTCGGTGGCGGTGGTCCGGACACCGCTTTCTGTTGGGTAGATCGGTGTCTATGGCTACGGACTTGGCATCGTTCGAGCTTTCTCGGCAGCGGCCGTCTGTAGTCATGGGGTTGTGTCTCCTTCGGTCCATCGGGATCGTCCGGGGATGTGGACGTGGACGCCTCCTACGGTGGAGGCATCAACCCAGTTCGTGTGGCTGATGCCAGGCTAGGAGTGAAAGGATGTACCTTTTACTCCTCCTACCATGGTTGCATCGTGATGTGGGCGGCTGGTAGTGTATCGGACATGGATGCCGCGGCGGCGGCCTCGGATGGCGGTTCGCATGGGTGACTTTCTAGCAGGCACCATGGCAAAGGTGGTGACTTTCTGTCTTGGTCATGTGGGCGGTGAGAGGTATAGCAAAGGGTGGCTTAGGCGGGTGGCGTCTTGATCCGGATCTGGTGATCTGATCTCGCCCTGCCTGCCTTAGAGACCTCATGGTGACACCAAGGAGTGGCCGAGCGAAAGCCGCCGACGATGGCGACGCTCGCGGGGGCCATTATCTTCTTGAAGACGTCGTTGTGGTGCTCGGTGAAGGCCTTTGTTCATGCTGTACTCGGCAGCAGTGACGCTTAGCGCCATTCTCCCTCTTGAGGGCGTTGTCATGGAACCTAGGTATTTAGTACTTTGCGTGGCGCTGTACTCTGATCTTTCTATGGTATATATATATTTCGGTTGCGTAGTCGCGTGCATCTGGCGCGATATGATTATCTTACAATCGCAATTGTATGAGGGTTACCTCATCATCATGTATCATTTGGCCGTTTACTTTATTTTGTCCGGTTGTTGCTTTATATATAAAGCGGGTCCGAAAGAATGTTTGGAAAAGCATGGGATCCTGATCACCATTTCTTTTTATATCTAAGTCCCTGATCATCATTATATGAGCAGTAGGACTACCAAAGACGGAACTACAACAATGTTTAGGGAACTCGTTGTTCCTGACCTGGTAGAGGCAGTCCTAGTCAATATGAATGTCTTATTTACTGTTGTGCCGAGGGCCTTTATATGGTATTCCAATCTAATCAATGTATGCCGTGATCACATTTACAGGACTTGAAGGCTTAAATTGAGAGGATTGAGATGGAGTACATGTTAGCGAAGGCTCGGGTGGAAAAGGAAAGAATGTCAAAGATTGCTCAACTAGATAAGAAGAGGAGAGCTGACATGCTTGTTCTAGTTGGTTGATGTACACAATCTGGCTTCAACACGGGAAAACCTCCACAAATATCATCATTGGATGCTGCGGCAAACCTGTCTGATCGCCCGTCAACATCAAGACAGGGCGACACACTCACTGTTAGCAACAATGATGACAGGTTGCTCAGTTCTTCACATGATCTAAAGCTAGCTACTGCTTGTGATCTTGATGGTGCTGCCGGTCTGAAGCCACAAGATGACGGACAAACTGAAGGACAGGAGAACCAGATAAAAGAGAAATCAGGCGCTCACCCAGTTGCTCGAGTCAATAGTGAGAGACCAGAAGCCAACGAGGTAGCCACTGATGCGCCCCAAAGTGTTGAAGCCGTGTGTGTCAAGGACACAAACAAAAACCGTGGCTTCAGCCGTGGGCAACTACATGGGGGGTTCCGTGGTGGTGATTAATGATATGATTCAGCAGAAGATTCTTGAGGCTACGGCGTGCAGAGAAGCATTTGCGCTGGCAGATGATCTTTATGTTTCAAAGGTTCATGTGTGACGGATTCTCGGCGACTGTACGGCACCTTCAAGGCGAATATCATGGCACCAGTAGTATGGTTATCAAGGTTCAAGGACATTAGAGCAAAGATGGCGAGCCTGGACCTGGATGATGTATGTGCTGAGCATTGGGCTAGAGAGTCTAATTATGAAGCTCATGAACTAGCTAGGGCTGCTGTTTATTTTGATTTGGGGCGTCATGTGTGGCTTTTAAATACCCATGACATTGCATGTATTCCTTCTTGTGCTTTGAGTGAAAATAAATACTGGTAACGTGTGTGTTCCGCTACCCAGTTCAAAGAAGCTCGAAATCTTAAAACATTGGGCTCGGGGGATATACCATGTTTGAATTTACATGTCCACATGGTTTTCTTTTGCAGGTAAACATGCATCAAATCAAGTATCTAACTCTAAAGAATGCAGTTATTGACTATTGGCAGCAACAGCTCCATGTAATTTTCAGGACAATGGGAAATGTAAATAAAATGTACTGTCAGTATATGTGCTATCTTCTTGTATACTTCATCTAAGGGTAATTAAATATGCGGAAGCCAGCTTTCTTATAGAGATTGTATGGACCTCAGAAGTAGCACAAACAAAGAAGTGAAGCAATGCTACTACCAAGTAGCCGCATAGATCAGTACATTCAGTCAAGAACACAGTTTGCGACAGAAAGGCTACAAGCTCAACCATAGTCTTGATAAATGTCTACTCCTAAGACAACAAAATGGAAATCTAGCAACACCGGTCAGTTTAACTTGACACACATTGTCAGAACAAGTAAACTAGTCATTACTACAACATATCGATAAGGATAGATACTACTGGATATACGCAAGCATCAGGGCGTACCAAATCAATCCCAGATGGTAGTATGGCACTTCCAAATGCATATGTAACTCAAACATTGGCTGGGAAAAGCCAGGTAGGATGCCGTACCCCGCGAGTTGCCTCCGTCGCCGCCGTCTCAAATGGCAATGGCACCACTGTATTGTCTCTCACGTTGTACATGACACAGTCGAACAGGTCACCTCAGGGACCCTCTTCTGCTCTCTCGGAAGAGGCAGATTCTGTTCGGTCATAGCGTAGACGCAGTCTTCTCGAGCTCCAGGCTGGGCAGGGAGTGACTCGGAGCAGCCTCGGCTGACAAACAGAGCACGCCCCATCAGTGTATCCACCTTGCTCCAGTGCCCAGGGCCGCTGCCGCTCAGGCCCACCGCCTCCGAGACCTCGAACCGGGTCCGTATCGCCCTCACGTAAAAGGGGTCCCAGTGATCCACGTCGACCTGCCGTTCCACCAGCAGCAGCTGATGGCCGGATGCCACCAGGTAGAAGAAGATGCCCAGTTGGCAGCCGGCAGTCGAGTCAGATTCCACGCGATCTCTTGGTGCGGCGCTTACGCATTGGACGGAGCTGACAGCGGCCTGCTCGTCGCTGGTATCCAAGGCATGCAGCTCCAGTGGTTCAAGACAGCCATTACCATATTCTGCAGCGAGGACGTAAAGCTTCTCTTCGAAGATTGCAATGTCAACGACATGGGTTTCACCAGGGGGCTCCCACACCTTGGGCGAGCATGTTCCGAAACCCTGTGGCGGCCCGCGAGCAAAGATTTTGACCTTGTCCCTGGCAATGAGAGCGACAATCTTATCAGACACCACCACCTTGCTTATCCTGTCAAAGCTGTGGTAACATTGGTCCATGTCGTCTTTGTCCAGGCTGATCTGTTGAGGGGTAGCCCCCCCGGTGGAGGGGTTCATTAAGCAGCAGCTGCGGTCGCAGAACACCAGGAAGAGCATGCTGCCCGCGGAGACACGGAATTCAATGTCATCATAGTCAAGATCCAAGTGGTGGATTTTGCCGTGGGGGAAGGTGAGGTATGTCTCGTCACGGAGGACGATCCAGAGGAGCGCTGGGTGGAGCCGGGGATATGGTTTTGGCACGAGGAAGAATTCGGAACGATCAGCGCGTGCCCGTGTCACCTGCAATTAATATTAAAGCAAAGGAAGTCACGATGCAATCATGCTTCAGGTTAGCTCTGAACAAGTTGTTGAACAATGAATGACGAAAAAACTGAACATGGACAAGTTATTTAACATGAGAAAATGGAACCTTTCACAGCAGTCATAACACTGAAGAAAAGTGGAGTACATTGGTTTTAGCTAAGAGTAGCATCAAACTGAACTTACTGTTTGCCACATTTGCTGGACAATCACAAGATTACGACATTTAGGCAAAACATTCTCACAGTATAGTTCATGGTAAAGTAATGCCAGGTTTGATGATTTATTTATTTATTGCAACCAAACATTTAGTTTTCATACTTTGGTTCCTCAATATAACTCTGACTATCTACCAGCTATCAGCTATGTCAAGTAAAGATTCAGATTGTCAATTTATTTATTTATCTACCCTTGTGAAGTCCT
Source organism: Triticum urartu (assembly GCF_003073215.2). Classification (NCBI taxonomy): domain Eukaryota; kingdom Viridiplantae; phylum Streptophyta; class Magnoliopsida; order Poales; family Poaceae; genus Triticum; species Triticum urartu. Next base: position 7,033 of record NW_024117528.1, on the reverse strand, counting down.
AAGAAATACTGCACACAAGAGTACCTGGCAGTAGAAAATTCCGATTCACCAAGAACACAAATTGCATCCATGGACACACAAAGAACTACAGAAAATTCAGATTCTTACCTTGTTCTTCCGCGTCCTCTTTGTTCGCGGTTGCTCCTCCACGCGGGACTCGGCGTCGTCGACGATCCCTGGACGCTGTTGCTCCTCCATGCCAGCGCTCTGGCTTCCTTTAAGTCCCCCTCCGCACCTGCTGCTGCCTTCCTCGCCATTGCCGGCGCCGGCGCCATCGAGGCTTTATTTATCTACCCTTGTGAAGTCCTAAGAAATACTGCACACAAGAGTACCTGGCAGTAGAAAATTCCGATTCACCAAGAACACAAATTGCATCCATGGACACACAAAGAACTACAGAAAATTCAGATTCTTACCTTGTTCTTCCGCGTCCTCTTTGTTCGCGGTTGCTCCTCCACGCGGGACTCGGCGTCGTCGACGATCCCTGGACGCTGTTGCTCCTCCATGCCAGCGCTCTGGCTTCCTTTAAGTCCCCCTCCGCCCCTGCTGCTGCCTTCCTCGCCATTGCCGGCGCCGGCGCCATCGAGGCAGTCCTCCATCGGCCCTTGCTCCTTCTCGAAATGAAGAGAGGAGGTCAGGGACTCAGAGTGGCAGAGGGCGCGGTATTGGAGAGGCCGGCGGCTGCGGCGGAGCGGGAGGATGTGAGGAGGCGGGTTGGTATCCGGGGATTGGACGGTGGGTAGCTAGCCGGCGGCGCTCCGGGCGCTCCTCGACCTAATAAACGCTCGTATCCTGGCAACTGTACGAGACGTGTGTGGGGGTTCGACGTGGGGGACAGCCCACATCTCCGATGCGGCCCGTGAGTTAATTGCATGTGGCTAGCACACTTCAGCACCAACTCACAAATTGGTACCGCTATTCAAAAGTTCTGCAGTTCAATACCAACTCAGGACCTAAGTGTTGCAAAACGGTCTAAGCTGCGTATAAAGACGTATTGACGGCGTATCTGACCACTGGGACCCACGTGTCAGGAGCCAACTTGGCATATTTTTTTGCAGAAACTCGACCTTGCCGGGCTTGCTCGCCGGAGCCCCTTCGCCTCAACCTCGCCGGAGCCCAATCGCTGGCTCGCCGGAGCACCGGTGCCCCTCTCCCATCTCCTTCCTTTCCTCTCCTCTTCGCTGGTTCGCCAGGGCGGTGGTGATGGTGGGGCGCACAGGTGGGGTGATGTGGTGGCGGTGTGGGCGTCGCCCAGATCCAGATCTGGTGTTAGGCGACGAGGAGTGAGAAAGAAGTCCACATCACCCCCTGGACTTTCAGAAACCGGCCAATCCACCCCCTCAACTCTAAAACCAGTTAATTAACCCCCTGAATTCTCTAATACCAGCCAAAGCACCCCCTAATTCCAATGAAAGTGGTTTCTGCCGATGGTTTTGCTTGCGTGGCTCTCCACGGTTGTCAACTCGGCTTGGGGGAGGGGCGTGAAGTTTCACCCAATCCCCAATCCAAATTCCTAGTTCCTATATTCCTCCTCCCCTGTTCGTCGCCATGGACGCCAGCTGAAGCTTGCCCTTCCTTGTTCTATGTTCCTCTCCTTCCCTGCTAGTCGCCATGGCCGCCCCACCTCCCTAGTTCCTCTCTCCCCCCGATCCCCCATTCTCCCGGGACCTGAAAACGCCCTGGACAAGGACCAGATTCATATGTACTGAACTTTATGCCATTTCTGAATTCCATGCAATGTTTTGCTGCAACAACTGTTCACAGAGGATGGAGAGGGCAGAGCTGTTGCGAGAACTACTCATGAGCGGAGCTGGCATCGACCCTCTCCCGGCTTTCAATCAGGTCAACTAGCTGCAATTTCGAAACGGCATATATCCACCTCCACTTTCTTTTGGATTTTTTTTACGAGTATGATGTGTCGTAGGTTCAGTTTGTGCTCTGTAGGAAACATTAGTTGTCTCGGAGACAAGGTCAGGTGTTCCCCATCGATTGATCTTGGCTACAAACTGCAAAGATAAAAGGCGAGAAGTGCTTTAACTTGCATGAATTATGTATGATACTGACAACATTGGCAAGGTGTTAAACAGTTTCATCAAATTGTTCCTCATCCTAATAGACCAGGATTTGGCACCGCCCCAAACTGAAGCATGCTCGGAGCATTAGTACTCGCAGGAAAACAACACAGGGCCCAAATGGTGTACATTATATTTTCTGTAAGCATGTACTGATGCTCTAAGAAGACAAAATTCGGTTTAGTTGAGAATTAGTATGTGTAAAAAGTCAGTTTTTGTTGCTGCTACGGTTGTCTCAGTTTAGATGAGGAGAGAGAATTCAGAGAAAACAACTTTTTTATTGAATGTACTTTTGAGTCTGCAATGTGTTGTATATGGACACATATATGTAATCGGAATACAATCTTTTATTACACAGAAACAGAGCATCTCAAACCCAGCTCCAAACCCCTCTCTGATCTTTCAAAAAAACGACTTTAACACACAAGCACTGGAGTCATCGGAAGCTTGGGACTGACCTGCTCGTTCTGGCACCGCCTCCCGTCAAACGCCAATCATAGCGTCTTGTCGCCACGTTGTCAAAAGGAAAGAAGCAGGATGAGGCCTAAACAATAGGAGGAGCAGTTAAGTCCGAGACCCACACCACCAAGCCGAGCTGGCAATCACGGAGAGCCACACAAGCAAAACCATCGGGAGAAACCACTTCAATTGGGATTAGGGGGTGCTTTGGCTGTTATTAGAGACTTCAGGAGGTTAATTAACTGGTTTTAAAGCTGAGGGAGTGGATTAGCCGGTTTCTGAAAGTCTAGGGGGTGATGTGGACTTCTTTCCGAGGAGCGAGGGCGTCACGGCGGCGTGGTTGCCGGTGGGCGAAGGAACCGCCGCTGGATTTACAGTCTGCCGCTCCTGTGTGCCTCGCCCTCGAACCCTCAATCGCTCGACCTGTACGAGAGCCAGCATCACGTGGACCGCAGGACAGCCCAACCGCGTCCCAGTGCAGCCCAACGGGGGCACAAATGGATATTAATTACTATTTTTTTGCACATCGACTGCTGTTGTGCCGACATCACTATTTCTTTCGTCTCCTGCACCTGGATGGCCATGTCATTCCTCCAGTATTCTTCCAGCTTGTTAAAACTTCCATTATTTTTCACATTTTTTTAGGGGAGTGAGGCCTGCACATTGACAACATCTTTTTATCAGGATATTAATACATAAAGGCCTGAAAAAGATATTAATTATTAGTTTTGTGCAATTATATATTAGTACAAGTTAGTGCCAAGCACCAGACTAGAACCCACACGCGGCAAGATTTCATGTGTGTTAGTATTATTTAGTGCCAAGCATGAACTTTTTTCTAAAATTTACGTGGATTAAAAAAGAACAAATGTAAGAAAATTTTATCACAGTTAAACAATTTATATCACAGTTACTGCATATATTGATTGTATTCTTTTAAATGCACAGTTACTCAAAAATATGATAACATGTATTAAAAATTATTTTATAATCATAATAAATTTTATAATGCATGACAAACATTTAAAAAATACATTTACTATTTTTAGTTTCGAATTAGTTCTTCCATCCCACTGACAAGAAGGACCCACATGGGCCCACTACCACGTTGTTGTACCTGACACAGTAGATTTGACGGAAAATGTATAAGTGCGCTGTTAAATCTTTTTCCGTGATTTTATATATATATTGAACCACTTTCAATATACAATTATCTTATTTAAATATAAGATGAAAAAATTTAAAACTTATGATGAAAAATTACTCGAAAAATTACTCAGATTTACTGCATATATTTGTTGTATTTTTTAATGCACAGTTACTTGAAAAATTGATAACATGTACTAAAAATTATTTTGTTGTCGGAATAAATTTTATAATGCATGATGAACATTTTAGAAAATACATTTACGACTTTTAAATACGCGTTCAACTTTTCCCAAAATGTTCTGAACATTTTTTTTTCAAATGCACAAACATTTTTCAACTTTTCCCAAAAATGATAAACTTTCTATAATACAAAATCGTATATTTAAATAAGATCATTGTATATATATGAGGCAAAAATATATTAAAAGATGTGGTAAACATTTTTTAATATACGATACGCTTTTATACGATGAACTTTTAATATATGATGCAACGAACATATTTTTAATTACACGATGCGATGAACATTTTTTTCAATGTCATGTAATATTTTTTACATCGTATAAAAAGCGGAACTGCTCGGAGTTTAAAGACGTGTACGAACGAGTTGACGCATAGGGAACCCAGCGACAGTTCGTGAGCTTCGCATTGTGGTGAAGCAAGAAGGGCCCGGTCTCTTATTTCTGATGGAGACTAAGATCGCGGCAAAAAGGGTAGAAAGTCTGCAAAATCTTCTAGGCTTTGCGGGCTGTTTTGCAGTTGATAGTGATGGTCTAAGCGATGGCATTGGTCTATTCTGGACAAGTGAGGTTCAGGTGGATCTTCAGAGTTTTAGTTCGGGGCACATAGACGTGATGGTGCCGAATAGTAATCTGAATCGAGATAAATGGAGATTTACAGGGTTTTATGGGGCCCCTCGAGCATCAGACAGACACCACAGTTGGAGATGTCTTCGGACTTTGTTTTCTATCCAACATACGACATGGTTATGCGTAGGGGATTTCAATGAAACACTGTATGCTACAGAACATTTTTCGCTCGCTGCCAGGCCTGAATGGCAGATGCGTGCGTTCCGTGAAGCAGTTGATGATTGCTTGTTCCAAGATATGGGGTGGTCTGGAACAGAGTACACTTGGGATAATGGCCAAACAGGTGACGATAATGTTAGGGCCCGACTCGACAGAGCATTTGGGAACCCAACACTGATCCAGATGTTCGGGCACTCAAGAGTTCGGCACATAAGTACCACGGATTCCAACCATTGCTTGGTCCTGGTCGAACTTCGTACGGATGTGGCCGAGAGGAGAAGGGGAGGGAAGCAGTTTCGCTATTAAGATGTATGGCAGACACATGCAGACTATGACAATGTTGTCTTGAATAATTGGCAAAAAGGAGCTGGTTTGCATGGCCTGGCAGGGGTGATTAATGCGCTTAATAACATGCAGAGTTCATTATCCACATGGGGCGCACGTGAGTTCGGCAGCCTGACGGCCACGGTGAGGAAACTTCGACAGAGGTTGAACCAGATTAGGAGCGTGCGGGCAGGAGAGGTCCAACTGATGAAGAGAGAGCCATAGTCAAGAAGCTTCGTGAGGCACTTCATCAGGAGGAAATATGGATGCGCCAGAGGTCCAGAGTACCATACTTGCTCGAGGGAGACAGGAATACAAAAAAATTTCATGCACAAGCGGCTCAACGGAGGAGAATGAACAAAATTGAGGGACTTGTTGTTGGAAATATGCCCTAGAGGCAATAATAAAATGATTATTATTATATTTCCTTGTTCATGATAATTATCTATTGTTCATGCTATAATTGTGTTATCCGGAAATCATAATACATGTGTGAATACATAGACCATAACATGTCCCTAGTAAGCCTCTAGTTAACTAGCTCGTTGATCAATAGATAGTCACGGTTTCCTGACTATGGACATTGGATGTCATTGATAACGGGATCACATCATTAGGAGATCTGTTGGGTTGACACGGATCGAGACTGGAATTTGTCACTCCGTATGACGGAGAGGTATCTCTGGGCCCACTCGGTAATGCATCATCATAATGAGCTCAATGTGACCAAGTGTTTGGTCAAGGGATCATGCATTACGGTACGAGTAAAGTGACTTACCGGTAATAAGATTGAACAAGGTATTGGGATACCGACGATCGAATCTCAGGCAAGTAACGTACCGATTGACAAAGGGAATTGAATACGGCATTGATTGAGTCCTCGACATCGTGGTTCATCTGATGAGATCATCGTGGAACATGTGGGAGCCAGCATGGGTATCCAGATCCCGCTGTTGGTTATTGACCGGAGAGTCGTCTCGGTCATGTTTGCATGTCTCCTGAACCCGTAGGGTCTACACACTTAAGGTTCGGTGACGCTAGGGTTGTAGAGATATTAGTATGCGGTAACCCGAAAGTTGTTCGGAGTCCCGGATGAGATCCCGGACGTCACGAGGAGTTCCGGAATGGTCCGGAGGTAAAGATTTATATATAGGAAATCCAGTTTCGGCCATCGGGAAAGTTTCGGGGGTAATCGGTATTGTACCGGGACCATTCCTATATAAAAATCTTCACCTCCGGACCATTCCAGAACTCCTCGTGACGTCCGGGATCTCATCCGGGACTCCGAACAACTTTCGGGTTACCGCATACTAATATCTCTACAACCCTAGCGTCACCGAACCTTAAGTGTGTAGACCCTACGGGTTCGGGAGACATGCAGACATGACCGAGACGCCTCTCTGGTCAATAACCAACAGGGGGATCTGGATACCCATGCTGGCTCCCACATGTTCCATGATGATCTCATCGTATGAACCACGATGTCGAGGATTCAATCAATCCCATATTCAATTTCCTTTGTCAATCGGTACGTTACTTGCCCGAGATTCGATCGTCGGTATCCCAATACCTCGTTCAATCTCGTTACCGGTAAGTCACTTTACTCGTACCGTAATGCATGATCCCATGACCAAACACTTGGTCACATTGAGCTCATTATGATGATGCATTACCGAGTGGGCCCAGAGATACCTCTCCGTCATACGGGGTGACAAGTCCTAGTCTCGATTAGTGCCAACCCAACAGATACTTTCGGAGATACCTGTAATGTACCTTTATAGTCACCCAGTTACGTTCTGACGTTTGGCACACCCAAGGCACTCCTACGGTATCCGCGAGTTGCATAATCTCATGGTCTAAGGAAATGATACATGACATTCAGAAAAGCTACAGCAAACGAACTACACGATCTTTGAGCTATGCTTAGGATTGGGTCTTGTCCGTCACATCATTCTCCTAATGATGTGATCCCATTATCAATGACATCCAATGTCGATAGTT
>NW_024117527.1:0-11283 GCF_003073215.2 Triticum urartu | reverse complement strand
ATGACAAGTGAAACTCGGTGGCGCCAGATAGGAAGAATCGGTAGGACCGAGTTTGGCTTAGGGTTTAGGTCATATGTGGAAGTGGGAAAGTAGCTGAGGGTTTTGGAGCATATCACTAAGCACATGAAGCAAGAGGCTCATTAAGCAACACCTCATCCCTCCTTGATAGTATTGGCTTTTCCTAAAGACTCAATGTGATCTTGGATCACTAAAATATAAAATGAAGAGTCTTGAGCTTGAAGCTTTAGCCAATCCTTTGTCCTTAGCATCTTGAAGGAGTTCCCGCAACCTTTAGTCCATGCCACTCCATTGTTGAACTTATCTGAAACATGCTAGATCGAAATGTTAGTCCAACAAGAGATATGTTGTCATCAATTATCAAAACCACCTAGGGAGCACTTGTGCTTTCAGAGGTGCCAAACCAAATGTCTTCCCAAAAACTAATCTTCTTACCATTACCTATTTTCCACCTATACCCAAACTTCAGGGCTTTTGCAGCCCACATTACTCCTTGCCAGAATTTGGAGGTGTTCTGCGGGTTGGATGCAAAAATGTTTGGGCTTTTCTTAATATACTTAGAGTCTACTATCTGTCTCCAGATCTTGCCCTCATCTTGGATATATCTCTTAACCCAATTACCTAGTAGGCACAGGTTGACATCCTTGATGTTAGGGATACCCATCCCGCCATACTCTTTTTTCATGCAAACCAAATGCCAGTTTGCAAGATGAAGCTTTCTATCTCCCTCAAAGTCACTCCAAAGACAGTGGGCAAGCTGGCTGTTGATCAGGTCCAGAGCCCATTTGGGGAATTTGAAGAATGAGAGCAGGTAGTCTGGGATGCTAGCAAGACAGGCTTTGATCAAAACTACTCTGGCAGCATAAGAGAGAAGCTTCCCTCTCCATCCAGCCATCCTTTTGAGGATCTTGTCAATAAGGGGCTGGATGTCTTCCCTCCTTAGCTTGTCATAGTGAAGGGGAATGCCTAGGTATTTAATAGGGAAAGTGCCTACAGTACACTCTAGAATTTTTTTGAAAGAATATACTTCACTGTCGGTGAGCCCAAGGGGGATAATCTCACTTTTTGAGTAGTTGATCCTCATACCAGAAACATTCTCAAAACAAGTTAAAACCTGTTTGAGATTAGTAACCTTATCTACAGAATTTTCTATAAAGAGGATGGTGTCATCTGCATATTGAAGGCAGATGACCCCTCCAGGGATGAGATTAGAGCATAAGCCTTTCACTAAATTATGAGAAGTTTCTTTGGCCAGCATCCTGGTCAAAACATCTATCACAAGGTTAAAAAGAAGTGGGGAGAAGGGGTCCCCTTGTCTAAGGCCCTTGCCAATAGTGAAGAAATCTCCTTCTACTCCATTAATCTTCACTCCAATGGATCCCATCTGGGTGATCTGCTTGACCCATGTGATCCATTTTGTGCCAAAGCCTCTTTTTTCTAGAATCTCATAAAGAAAGTCAAGATTCACCTTGTCAAAGGCTTTTTCATAGTCTAGTTTGATCAGTAGTCCAGCATTGCCAAAATGCACTATGGAGTGCAGCACTTCGTGTGCTGTCACCACACTTTCTAAAATGTACCTGCCTTTAATAAAGGCAGATTGGTTACTGGAAGTAAGGAAATTCATTAACCTAGCTAATCTATTAGTCAAGACCTTGGTAAAGACCTTGAAAATGCAGTTAAGCAAACAAATGGGTCTGAACTTCTTCATGCTAGAAGCATCTTGTTCTTTAGGAACTAGAGTAACCATAGCAAAATTAAGTCTATAAATGTCTAGGCTCCCCTCATAAAAGTCTTTGAAGAGGGCCATGATATCTTGTTTAATCACCTCCCAAAACTGTTGTAAGAAGAGAAAAGAAAGCCCATCGGGGCCTGGGGCCCCATCTGAATAGGAACCAAAGATGGCTTCTTTCACCTCCTCTTCAGTGAAAGGGTTTTGAAGGAAACTATTGTCCTCTAATTTTACTTTTTCTCCTTCCGAGAAGAAGTCCTCTCTCAGTCTAAACCCATTTCTACTCTCTTTTTTAAAGAGGTCTTTGTAGAAGGAGGAGGCAACATCTAACATGTCCTTGGTCTCTGTGACAGCGCCATTTGGGCCCTCAAGGACATGAATCTGTGTTCTCCTCCTCCTTTGATTGGCTACAGCCTGGAAGTATTTAGTATTCCTATCTCCTTCTAAGATGTCTCTATCCCTAGATCTTTGCATGGCTTTCACTTCCTCTTTTAGCCAAATATGGTGAAGTTCTTGCATCACTATTTTCATCCTATTAATCTCAGAGTCAGATAACTGCTCTGTTTCAGCCTTAACATCTAAGGAATCAAATTCTTGAGTGAGGAGGGCTTTGTGTTTTCTAATATCAGCTTCTATATTGATGCTCCAGCCTCTAGCAAACCTCCTAAACCTCCTGGCTTTCTCCTGCCAAATATCTATAGCTCTATTTTTCTTGACAGGAGTTGTCCAATTCTTAATCACTAAATCTTTAAATTCTGCCTTCAGCAGCCACCATTTTTCAAATTTGAAACTGGTGGGTTTTGGGGGCTTACTCAACCCAGAATCCCAAAGTAGTGGTGTGTGGTCACTCCCAATTCTGGGAAGGGCTTGAGAACTAACCAAAGGAAATAAAGCATCAAACTCAGTAGTACAGAAGATTCTATCAATGGTAGACATAACCAAGTTCTGTTGGTTATTAGCCCATGTGAATCTTCTGCCTGACATTTTAATTTCTAAAAGACTCCAGATCTCTACCCAAGCATTAAATTTATCACTCCAGTGGTGATTGATGTTGCCATTACTCTTGTCTTTTTGATACCTAACTAGGTTAAAATCACCCCCAATCAGGGTAGGCAGATGATCACATATGAACAAGCTATGCAGTTCTGTAATGAAATCATCTTTGCCCTCCTCATAAGGAGATCCATATACTCCAATAACTCTACATTTGATCTTACTAGCTTTGATTGTAAGTGTGCAAGAGACAGAGTATTTAAGGGGAAGCCAACTATCTATCTCAAAAATGTCTTCATCTACTCCTACCAGGATGCCACCAGCAGTGCCTTCTGCAGGCAAGTGGTGCCATTCAAAATTGCTGTTATTACTGATGCTTTTCAGGAAAGATGAAGAGAGCATCTCTTTCTTAGTTTCCTGGAAAGCTATAATACAAGGCTTGACCTTGTTGAGTACATCATCTATACAGGATTTCCTACCAGGGGCAGTAATCCCTCTGATGTTCCAAAAAAGACAATTCATCTAAACAAGGTTTTCTTGGGGTGCTTGCCCCGCCCATATTTAGACACTTTGGTCCATAGATTACTGTAATCTATTCCATTATAAGCCTCATCATTACACCCTTCAGGTGTGTGAGGTGAGCTATCTTGATCATCTATGCTAAGAAAAGCATCTTTACTAAAGCTATATGCTATACCAGAGTGCGCCACAGGCTCTTTGGTTTTGTTACTGTCCTTAATTCTATTGTAACCAACCCTTACAATGTCATCTTTAACGAAATTAAAAATCACAACCATATCCTTACGGAGATGGATGATGCATTCATGACCGAAGCTTGATACCACCTCTTCATCTCGGAAACACCACGTGGGGCAGGGTAACGTTGTTAACGCAGCACCCAGAAAGTCCTCACTCGGAGCTAGAAGACGTCGACGACCGTGCTCACTTTGTCGATGAGGATGGTTAGACACAGTTCCGCCTGTATGCTGTCAAGATAAAACAAAAGAAAAGGCTGAGCATTTATTTAGAAAAGGAGAGGTAAATTCTCTCATTAGTAACTTTGAAACTTATTTTCTTCTTCTGTCGTGGAATAGAAGATGAGACCTGCGTACTTAAGATCCATGGAGTAGAGAACCATTTCCTTGATGCACATGAGCTTTACTCACTTTCATCAGCGAAGAAGGAATTAATGATCACAGCAGCCAGTCTGCTGGATATCAAAAGGTGACAGTATTTCTTTAGGGAGTTCTGATGCAACTTCACTAACAAAACAGGAGTGATTTAGCAGACCTCTGCCAGAGATATATAGGTAGAGATATATTGAGAGGCTACAAGTCAAGAACAACATCATGTGTGGTTAATTAATCAACAAGAAAAGCAACCTGGAGCATCCCTAACTAGCCTGAAGATCTCGCTAAGCATAACTAAAACCGCATGCGAGCGAATCGATCGTCTTACTTTACGTGGTGGAGTCTTTTTCATCGCTAACAAACAAAGCTAAACCTAGAGGCTACATACATTGCATATGTTGGATTACTATAGCATGGAGAGTACATGCAGCAACCAGAAAGTGACATGGATGATGGATCCACCTGAGTTGAGTCCTACATGTTGTCAAGAAAAAAGAAAAGGCTGAGCCGACTCCTCTCCAGCACACTCAATTATGTTCCAAATTCTCAAGGAAAACAAGAGGCACTTTCTCTCGATGCTAACTTTTGAAGTTTGGATTTCTTTCCTTCTTGTGCTGTAGATAAAAAAAGAAAGATCAGATCTACCTAAGATATATGAAGAAGAAAAGCATTTCCTTGATGCACATGAGCTTACTCACATTAATCAGGGCAGGAATGATGACATTAACTATGTAAAAAGGTACTATTTTTTTAGGGAGTTCTGAAGCAATTTTAGTAATAAATCAGGAGTGGTTTGTTAGGAAAGACCAATACTAATACTCCTTAACATGGTTAATCAGACCTCTTCCAAACATATATAGGCAGAGGAATTTTACAAGCAATAACTACCATTATTATTAGCATGGCCTTCACATCACCCAAATCAAGGTTAACCAACCTGCCAGGAGATGCATTATTTTGGCAAAAAGTTAATAAAGCAGGAACCAGCTAGCATCCTAGCCTAGGGGAGTGCCTTGTATAGGTAAGAGGGAACAGTGTTGTTAGGTCAGGACGTTGCTTAGGACAGACAGACAAGATGTGATGATGAGAATCTAATGGGACAGCAATAGCATTAGCATGGTCGGCTAATTAGGTAGGTAGGTACGTAGGTTGAGTGGTTATTTCTTGTAACCAAACCCATCCATCCACATCCATGCTCTCCCTGTCACGGGTGACTGGAGAAACTTTTTTGTGGGTGAGAACAAGGCCTAGCTCTTGATTGGATCAGAGAGGCGATTTTGCTCTGCACTAAACTAATTCTGAACCCATCCATGCTTTGCTTTCTCTGCCACCTGAGACAGCTTTGCTAATTTGCATTATAAACTAATTAAACCCGATGTGGGTTTTGCTTGGTGTGCATTGAGCTTCATGATGACCTGTGACCAAATTAATTGCTGTGGTACTGTTGGCTAGTGCATGGCTGGAGCTAATCCTACTCGAAAGCATAGTGTACTGAAACTAGTCTGAAGTGCATGCAGTGGTATTACAGTCATAGAAGCCATGCAGGAGGATGGACAGGTCTGTGGAACAAGAATGACATAAAGTTTGGTCAAATATTTGTTTGTTAGCATAAAGGTGTCCAGCAGCTCCATGCAACTTGATTTTTGCTTGCAAGAGAAAGGAGGAACAAGTAGGTCACTGGCAGATGTCAATGCACATCACTGTCATGAGCTGATTTTTGTTTATTAGAATATGTTGAAAGTTTTCGTGTGGTTGTCTGCAGGTGTTTGGTGGCACACAAGCCATGGGAATCATGATGTGTACATGGATGTAAGGTTCTAATTGCTCCTTGGATGCAGAGAGAGTAGAACATGACCACATGTATATATGACTAATTTTTTTGGCGATTGGAATAAAAGAGAAACCTTTGGATGGCCAGGGGAAATAAGTTCAGAAATTTGGAATTAATACATCGGATGTTGTATAGAGGTTGCATCAATTAATTTGGGTCGGAGGGAGTACTTTATTTTTTTGAAAGAGAGGCTAATTTTTACTTGATTTTATCAAAAATGGAAACATCTTTATACTTATATACTTACTAAAAAGAATAGTGTTCTTTCTTGCTAGATGGAGTGCTCCGTCCAACATTTCATATATTTCCTGATGAGCATTTCTTGAAAACTGACTTCATTGTCTCATCTTTTATTGACTTATATCAAATAAAGTATATTTTCTTTGGCAAGTCAATAAGTTATTACAAAATCAAATCACAGGCAGAATTTGGTAAACATTTATTTACACAATCATATAATACGGACAGGTAAATTATGGATATGGACAGTTAAACATTTATACCACATAGCAACGCCTAGGAAATACCTAGTAAAAAACAAAAATGTGTGGGAGCTGTCAAAGGAATTTGTCAGAATTGTATGATCTCTTCTAGAAAATCTTAGACCCTCTTTCGACTTCGTTAATGAACCCACCAAAAAACATTTGAATGTATTACTTTTTACACTTGTATGGTACATAGGAATTGATCCTTTCAGATATGGTTAACTCTCTAGGAAAAATTTCTTTGTACCTTTGATAATTTTGACATGCAGACGAGCAATATAGCTGTGTATAAAGTTATTTATGTTGTTGCCAATAAACTTATATTCCCCTATTCATTGTTCTCCATCCCTAAGCGATTGAGTTTTTTTAGTTATTTAATCTTTCTACCAAATTGTGTTTTCAGTTGTGGTGTTCCAAAAAAGCCGGCCCTCACCCTACGAAGTTCGACCGATGTGATCTACATTCAAACCAAGCGAGAGGTCGTGCAATATAATAGGGTTTTGTATCTACTTCTCGCCCCTCCCTCCCGCCTCCGTGACACCAAGAAAGATCTCCCCGACATCAACCACCTATCCACTATTGCTACAATCGAGAGGGGGCAACGCCGACCACCTCATGAGGTCTCCCCCGCTGCAACAACCAGCGTGTTCCAAACCATAGGGGCAAGGCATCACCCGCCGCTCCATCTCTACCCGTTGTTGCAGTACCCATTGCTGCAAATACAAGGAGGGGGGGGGGGCAATGTTGACCACCCGCAACAACGTCCGTGCCTCAATGTGCTCACACCATCAATGATGTTTGTGAGCTCATGGGCCACAACATCACCGTTGTTGCGATAAGCGGCATCAAAACATCCCCGATGTTGTAGAGTGCTCGTCTGCGACATCATTGATGTCGTGCTCACCGTGTTGCAATGGGTGGCCGTGCCGACGGCGTGACTTCACCAAGGGTTGCAACATCGTCTCCGTTGCAGAGGTTGCCGGGCACTTTGGGAGCATCGCCGATGGCGCGGCCGTCGCGGCAGCATATGGTGGTGCTGGGGTTATGTGCCGGTGGGCGTGGATGTTGGTGTTCCACAACTCGGGAAAAGGGAAGGGGAAAGACATGAAGTCGATGATTGCGGCTTGGAACGACTGATTTCTTAGCGTTAGCCATTTAATTATCATTGGTTTATTTTTGCTTTGTGTCATGGAATCCAATGACATATATCAATGGCAAAGAAATCAGTGGTGTGATGGCATCGCACATGCTGACAATGCTGCCCTCCTCTCATGAGATCCATTCACGTGCCTCGTTACATATACCAGTACAAAATAACAATTTTAAAATCAAAATTTTAGTAGTACTAGAAGTACAATTTAGAAAACCCAATTAATCACGAGATCGCATCGCCATCTGACGGACAATGACACCCGGGCCCCGCCACGGCCAAGTTTATCAGAAATCCCACGTGGCCAAGAACAGCCACCGCATCCACCAATCCCCCATCACATCACCACAGCCCGAGACGAAACCCCGACAGAGATCGATCGATCCCATCCCATCCGGCCGGAGTAACGCGGCGGCGACGGGACTCCTCTCGGCGGCGGACAACCAGCCACTGGTAATCCCGTCGCTTGATTCCGTACCTCTTCTTGGATCCATATAGGCTCCATGTATGCTCAAGATTTGATTTCGTTCCGTGTATCCCCGTGAATCTGAATCCAGTCCGACATCCCCGTTCGCTCGCTGAATCCTCGTACTTTAATTTCTCGGCGTGCAGACTGGTTCAATCTTTTTGTCGGAGCCGATTGGCCGGACAGGCGAAAAGGGGATCGGCGGGACGATAATCTTGATTATTCACAGAAAGGCGCCGGCTTTTAGCGGCGGAGGACGGCGATGGACCCGCAGGTGGCGGTGCAGGGCGGGGACTGGGTGTCGGCGGTGACGCCGCTGCTGAAGCTGCTGTGCCTGACGGTGATCGGGCTCCTCCTCGCGCACCCGCGGGCGCAGGTGGTGCCCAAGGCCACCTTCAAGCTGCTCAGCAAGCTCGTCTTCGCGCTCTTCCTGCCCTGCCTCATCTTCGTGCACCTCGGCCAGTCCGTCACGCTCCACAACGTGCTCCACTGGTGGTGCCCCCCTCGCCGGCCCCCCGCCGCACCAGTTCTTCCGCTTCACCGTCATCATGACGGGCTTCGGCAACACGGGCAACCTCCCCATCGCCATCATCGGCTCCGTCAGCCACACCGCCGACCACCCCTTCGGCCCCGGCTGCCACCGCGAGGGCATCGCCTACGTCTCCTTCGCGCAGTGGGTCGCCGTCCTCCTCGTCTACACCCTCGTCTACCACATGATGGAGCCCCCCATGCAGTACTACGAGATCGTCGGCGAGGGCAACGAGATCGAGGAGGAGCCGCAGCTCAGCAACTTCAGCCGCCCCCTGCTCCAGGAGGCCGAGTGGCCCGGGATGGCCGACAAGGAGACGGAGCACTCCAAGACGCCCTTCATCGCCAGGATCTTCGCCAGCATCTCGGGCTCCTCGCAGAACACCTTCCCCGACATCGATTTCACCGAGGAGGGGGGGATCTCCGGCGCCGGGCCTAGCAGCCCAAAGTCGCTCCGGTGCTTGGCGGAGCCCAAAGTGGTCAGGAGGATGAGGGTTGTCGCTGAGAAGACTCCGATTCAGCATGTCCTTCAACCGCCGACCATCGCCTCCTTGCTGGCCATCATCATCGGCATGGTCCCCGTGCTCAAGGCTTTCGTGTTTGGGGCTGATGCGCCGCTCTCGTTCTTCACCGACAGTTTGGAGATCCTGGCTGCTGCCGTGGTTCCCTCGGTGATGTTGATTCTCGGAGGCATGCTCGCAGAAGGCCCAAATGACAACGCACTGGGTATGCGGACTATCGTCGGTATAACCGTCGCAAGGCTCCTGATACTCCCCTGCATTGGCATCGGCATCGTGATGCTAGCAGACAGGTTGCATCTGCTCGTCGAGAACGACCAGATGTACCGGTTTGTGCTCTCACTGCAATACTCCACCCCCAGTGCCATCCTGCTCGGCGCCATCGCAAGCCTGAGGGGTTACAGCGTTAAGGAAGCATCCGCGCTCCTCTTCTGGCAGCACATCTGTGCGGTGTTCTCTCTTTCCATCTACCTGGTCGTATATTTCAAGCTGTTGTCGTACATCTGAAAGATGATTGCCGGCCTTGCAAAACCGGGTTATAGCAGTCATCATGGGAAGTGATTCCCAAGAAAAGGAGTGCTTGAATGGATTCTCAGCCATGCCTCCTTGTGGTTAAGAAGTGTATTCATAATTTGCTAGTGATTTGTTATTTCTGTCACATGTATTATTATTCAAGAACAGGAGATACGGTTTTGTCGTTAATTATTGTCGATATATTGCTGGTGTACATGTTTTTGATCTTATTGCAATATTGCACTTATTGGCTGCCATTGACAACTTTGTAGAACAACACAAGTTGTCAATACATTGTTTGTCTGATCATGAAGTGCAAATGTCTGGTGGTCAACAGCAATGTGATACATTTGAGTAGCATCTAGATTTCTGTTAAATCACTCAATGTGATCATGGTTCAATGGCCAGAAAGCAGATAAACTATTTTGTATAATTTCTTGAGAGAGGGTGAAAAAATCAATTTTGTTTATCAAATTGAAGTCGAAGTAATGACCTTAAATTATGTCCATTGTACAAAGTATATGAATGAAACAAAAATTGCTGATAGGTAGTTCCTGGAGAGATCTGGAGAACAGAGCAAAGACAATCAGGCATGCCAGAATGGTGAAAAGTGAGCCAATAAAGAACCACAAATTGGGCAAAACTTTCAATTTTTCTTGAGGTAAATAAAGGTGTCCAGCAACTCCATGCAACTTTCTACTTCTACTTGCAAGGGGAAGAACAAAAAGGCATGGCACTAACATATGCATCACTGTCATCAACTGAATTGAGTGGCCACTTTCGATTTTCTTTCTGCAGGTCTGGGCTGGCCACTTTATCCTCAGATCCAGACATGCCGTTGAATTACAATCCACACATTGCTTTCAGGTTGGATTGCTGACTGGAAAGCTAACCCCCAAGGCACTGTGTGCACCAGCATTACTACTAGTATTTTCTTTACATGTTTGCAGAGAGTGGAGTGGCAAAAACAACTCCTTTGCTTTCCTTGTTTACTCGCTAACCTATCATCGACGATCTTGGAGAATGGTGACCAGGTTTTCCCGAAGAACGAGATCGTGCGATTTGCGAGCTTCCACGGGTGGTATCTTGCTACTTTGGTGGAGAAGTTAATTTCCGTGCGAAGCGACGTGTCGCGCTTTGGCCATGTGGGAGACAAGTGCAAGTACAATTCATGCAATAACTTGGTTAGTGAGCAAGCAAATGCAAATTTATTTAAGTTCAAGGTACCCCTTCAGATGCCAAGGCAGTGATATGCTTACAACTTCTAGGAAACAGGGTTTTCCCTCAACTCATACCAGCAACATAACTATATACCATACTACGAAATTCCTAGTTCCAATTTCCGTCGGCGAAAAGAATTCCTTGTGCCGCACACGAGCCTGAAAATCCATGTTGTCTCTTTATGCATCCTCCTTTTGCCTCCTTTTCCCCCTGCTCCTACTTTTGAGTCACCAACAACAGAGGAAAATTTAATCATGTGGACAGAGAAGGCAGAGTCCCCGAGAGCCGTATATAAGTCGACATCCGCGGCCGAGGAGTTGTGATCCACCTTAAACCTCCAATTCCTCTGTGATCACTTGCTTGGATGTGCTGTGTCAGTTACAGTGACCCGTCTGCTCCTCTTCCTGCCGAGGAGAAGAGTAAAGAGGAGGAGCAGCGGTGCAGCGCAGCCATGGAGGTGGATGCAGAGGCCTCCTACAGCTATGGCTTCCTCCCCCAAGGCAGGCACCAGCCCTATTATGCTCCACCTCCTCCTCCACCAGGTATGTTGTTCCTTGCTCTCTGTTCCTACTAACTGTTGTTTGGTTTCATTTCACTCTGAGAACACCCGTGCGCCGTTTCGTTATGAGGCGACGCGTTGCCGTTTGGTTTCTGATCTCATCCTTGGTTTCTTCATGGTTTATTGGGTCCATTCATTCCTG